>NC_087069.1:28914151-29003166 GCF_963678635.1 Symsagittifera roscoffensis | reverse complement strand
AGTCCTAATAATGATTTCAAAAGACATATGCAATTAAAATTTTGCCAGCTAGTTTTCCTAAGCTTAAAAAAATGATGATTAACTCACCAAAAAGCGCTTTCTTAATTTCCACGATGAGGATATGTATTTTGTTTTGTTGAATCAATTACCTAAGCAAAAATTTCACTATTGTCATCATCATGATCATCATCGTGATGCTTATAGAACAAATATTCCCCAAAACGTTTAGGCGCTGACCGTTCACTCGTTTCCTTGTAATGTACCGTTTATTACCTCCGGTTCCATTCAGTGATTCATTATTAACATCATTTACAGTACTAGTTGCTTTAGGTTCTGATTTTGTTGTTGCTTTTCATCATAGCAATTTTTTTGGGGGCGGTTCTGCTTCCTACAATTCTCCTTGGTTCATCGGTGAGCCTCTGTAAACGCTGATATGGTGATCTGTTCTTTGAGAGTGAGAGTGAGAGTGCTGAGCTGATCGCAGTTCATACTTTCTGAAGTAACGGCTACTCTTTCCGGGGTAGACCTACTAGGAGTTTCTCATTTTGAGTTGGAGTTAGAGAACTCCAGAACCACAAATTAGTTTTCTTGTTCATCTGTTTCTTTCTTGTTTTCTTTGAATTCTTGTATGCCTTCGATTAAACCTTCTGGGCTGCCGAAGAGGGTACTGTTTTTATCCTTTATGACGATTTGTACTAGTTTTTCAGTTTTTGATGTCTGCTTAGGGTTCTTTGATTACTCTGTGCTATTGCGAAAATTCGGACAACGGTCGTTGTTTGTTCTGATATAGGTAGCGCTGTCCGATGTTTCGTACTGTATAGCAATTGTTTGCGAATTTATAGAATACAACCTTGATCTATCATAAAATCCAAACCAAGAAGGCAGGGTAAGCACTTATTCGCTGTTATTAAAAAATCTCGGGCAATTTCTCCAGATCTTGGTTTAATTTGGATGTTGATGTCGACACTGCTAACTTTTCAACGGCAAATTATTAGCTGCAAACACTTTATTATTAAAAGCCTTTATGCTTAACGGCTTTCCAAGCCGTTCGTTTCATGTGTCGAAACTTATGAGCGAAATGCTACTCCCGCTGTCCAACATTCCTGTTACCAACTTGCCGTTCAATTGCAACTCCACACTGAAACAATTCGTTTTGTTAGCGGAGCACACCCTGATTAAGTTGATTTTTCCGTTCTGTTATTCCAAGGGCATATTCGCTTTATATGGGTAAAACTTCCACAACTAAAACATTTACGGCAGTTTTTTTGCCCAATGAACTCTTTGCCGAAATGTGGTATCCTCAGCTGTGAAAAACACAGAAAGGTGTATCGTTTTTTTGCACTATTAATCCCTGAATTTTGGTTGAACTTCAACAGCAAAAGGCCTCTGGGCCTGATAAGTGATTACTATTCTTTGTTGCCAAGAGCAAAACGCTACTTGAGGTTGAAAATTTTAATAATGAAAAAACTGGTCCTTCAGTTGTTTTCTCACGGTTTCTGTACGTTACCGAATCAAATTCAAAATTCCTGTTCACCCACTCTTTCTTTTGCGCCATTCTTGATGGGTCCACAAAAGCCATTACACTTCTGGTACTTGCAATTTTTACTTGTGCATGCAAGATCACAATGGTTAGTTCGCCATTAATTAGGACTGAGACCAACTTTTTTTATTAGTAGGCAAAAACCCGAGTGGCTGTTATCTCCTCAACTTTCACTGCTCCGGGCATTATTTTCATTGCCAGCCAACATCTATTGAGCTAGTCTGTTCACAGATTATATTAGGTTTTCTGTTTCATCCCTCCTTATGGTTGCTATTCGTGGCGTTTGTTATTCTTCCTCAATTCTAACTACGTCTTCCAGTGGAAGTGCCCACTCTAAAGCATTCGCAAAGGTTATGTTTTTTTAATGTTTTTTCCCTCAATTGTCTTGCGGAGTTTGAGTCTAAATTGGTTGTGGTGATCCCGTCTAGAAAACTTTGAAGGACTTAGTGATCCCGTTTGTCCTGGGACTCGCGTGGGTACAACTTCAGCGCTAATTGCTGTAAATTCCCCAACAAATCCGTTAACTTTTAACCTGTCTGCTGTACGCGACACACTAGACCGTCTTTTTCCTGATCGCTACACCGGCTTTTTGCCACTTTGTCTTCAAAGAGCTTCAAGGGTCTCATCATAGCTATTTCTAGTAGCTTCTGGGAGGGTACGGTAAATTTCGATTGCAGACTTCTGCAATTTTAACGCGAAATAATGCAGCCTTTCATCAGTTTCGGTTCCACCTAGAGTACGTTTCCAGTTTTGCAGTTCGGCTAATAGCTCAAATTGTGTTAAGTAGCTTTCAAAATCGTTATTAAGGGTGAATGCCCCCGCCAATAACATATTGGATACCGAACATGCCAATGCCATGATTATTTCTCACCCTATTTCCTTATTCATCAAATTATCATTGTAGTTGGAGTTTTTCTAGGTCTTAACCGTTGATTTCAGCTTAAAATGACCTTTTATACCCTCCAACTTCTGTTTATCTGTTTTTATCTCAAAATTTTTGTTTCTTAGCTTGATTTTCATCAAACTTCCGTTGAAATCAGTCCAATTACTTCTTGTTTTAAAAGATTAATTGGCAATTATTAACCCAAATCAGCATAAGAAAAAAATTAGATTGATCGATTCATTGTCCAGTTTTCCTGATTTTCTCAATTAAATGTGGTTTCAACGTGTTTTAACGTTTTATCTGATTTCAATTATTTTTCTGACATGCTTGACTACTTTTGAAACTTTTTTTAAAAAACTCACTCGTTGTCCATGGCTCTTGTTGGATTCTCTGTCACTTTTGTAGGATCTGACAAGTGCTTTCTCGGAATAGAACTAGGTTTGGGTAAAAGTTAAAACGAAAACTCGATTTATCCATAAATGTTTTAACATCCGATCTTGCAGATTTATGGGATAATTACAGAAAAATAGTATTGAAAAAGTTTATCAAGGAAGGATTTATTCACCAAGTGATTTGTTCGATTATTCAAAGTTTATGATGTTCCCGGGTTGCCCCGTTTCTATCCTTAATCTGGGTAAATTTTGATTGTACCCAGATTACGGATTTTGCATTTTTTGTCAGCTGTATCTGAGACTATTTAGAGTCAAGTTGTTTCACACCTGTCAAGGCGTTTGCATGATTGTCAAGCTGAATTTATGCGTTGAAAGTTCTCAGACATCATAAATTAGCATTGACCTTTGCCAAACTATTTCAAGTTATGATCTTTACAATGTAATGAAAAGGAAACTTCCGTTTACCTACAGAACTTTGAAGCGGGTTTTCCAGGTTACGACATTTTGTGTCGTTTATTTTAAATTCAAGTTCTTGAACGATGAGTTTCTTGGTAAGTGGAGACTATAGTGACTGCTGGGAGCGACGGATTAGGTTGTGTTGCGTTGGGCAGTACAGTTGTTTTGGGTATTGCCGGTGATGTTTCTTCTTGAGTTGTGATGAGGCTGTGCTTGTTGGTCTTTTGGTGGAGCTGGACCCTTTTGCAAAACTCTCGGGGTTGCATTGTATGCAGGAGATCATATCCTCAAAAATTGCTGCTCTATAGCCCGCCATGTGCGACCTGCATTATGTTTTGTAATTTACACACCATATGGCTCCTTTTCAGAGGTGGATTTGTAAAATTGGCAGTGCATTTGATCGGCCAAAAATGGCAGGAAGGAGGTTAAATTTATGATGTATGTATACAAGTTAGCAGAGCGAGCAATAAACTGAAAAAAAATTTAGCTTAGAAAGAAAAACGAATGCCTTTTTTTTAAAAAAACATAGTAGCAAAAAAAATTAACGTGTAGATTGGGGAAAACAATTCAGATTCTTGAGTAATAAGATGTAATTGTATGGCGAAACAAGGTTTTATTTAGAACACCAAAGTTTCTACTTATAAATTGATTACTTGCAGATAGGATGGTTTTTATGAGGATAATTGGGTTAAAATTATGTTTTATCAAATTTATTAAAAACCTCCAAATATTAGCAAAGTCTGAAACCGTAGTTGATTGTGTTATCGTTAAAGCCGGCTACTGTGATAATAAAGTTCAATTTTTGCGAGGGATTGCGTGAGACACTAGCGGCAAGGTCGGCTAGCTTTGCACTCTGTACGAGTAAACTGTGGCTCCGACATCTTTGGGGCTGCAATTTTTAACCCTTGAGGTTCCTATTACCAGTTGCGTGCTCACACTTGGTAAGCCATTACGGCCTGTACTTCAACACGGACATTCACTAAGCAAGGTACAAAAGAGGCAAAACAAATGAAAGAATAGATTTTCAAATGAACTGTAAAAAAATTGATTTTAAAAACAAATAACAAAAAGAAATGAAAGCGATTACAAACTGATTTTTCACTGGTGGAGGTTCCAGCAGGAGTGTCCAGGTACAAAGGGAGTATCGCGGCTCGTTCGATTTGTCTCTAGAGTTCAGGCCTAGGCCTTCTCCTTTCAAGCGTACCATGAGCGTCTATTTAATAAGTTTATTACAACACTTAGGCTAACAAAAAATGTTTCAAAGTAACCGAGGTTATAGCCAAGAATCCAATATTGCAGTCACAATCTAAGGCTTGTTATAGGTATGGAAGAGCAAGTAACGTGGATAGAAGTAAAGATAGTCAGATGGTTGGGAATCAGGCCAACCATATTGAAAAAACTAACTTCTACACAGAATAAACACGAGTTGAAAAAACTATAAAACAATTGACCCGAGATGAGGTTAAGGGTCCATCAGATACTAACACTAAAGAGAAATACATCCTATCTAAAAACGCCTATAAATATTTTGTCAATCTGCCAGAACCTTGGTTCGCGCGCAATTCGACGCGTTGGCGCTGAGCATGTTGCCATTGGCAATCGCTCGCAAAACCATCTATTAAAAATGGGGAGATGTATATATATTTCCCTCATCAAATTTGCCGCCTATCATTTGTATTCTCTGCTCGGGATCCGCCCGGGGAGCGCTAAAACAATGGGTACCGGGTTTAAGCAGTGAAAAAAAATTGCTTCTTATTTTTTTGTTTGTGCGCATAGCTATTTACGACCACTTTTTTTGAGTTGTTCAAGAAAAAACAAAAGATACACAAAAAACCAGCTAAATTGTAACATTTTCATTTTCTTTAGTGTAAAAAATATCATTCTTTTTATCCAAGAGACATTTTGTCAAAAAAAGAACCGAGACCATAGGTACCCTCTTGAGTACTTGAACACCAGAATTTGGTGTATTTACAAAATAATCTAGACTTAAGACACTAACAATTGAAAATTGTTGGTAAATTTCACATTAACACACATAAGAACTTCTTGAAACCATCGTACCATTTAGGATCATTTCCAATCCAATTTAAAAAACTTGCAGGTTTTAATCATTTTGGTGGTACAATTATTGTTGTTTCTATGTTGACGGCGCGCCCGAATTTTATGGATGGAGAAAAAATAAACATGTTTTAAAAGAAAAATAACAAATCTTTAAAGCTCGCAGATAAGGAACAATTTCACCGAGCTCAAAAGGCCCAGCGGCGCCTCCTCGGACCACTCAAAGGGCGCTCGACAAACAGGCACAAACATCAATCATATCCTATCTATAAGTTTATCACAATAAACAGGCTCAAACTAACAAACTACAAAATCTTTAAAAACATTTTCGATATGTTACCACGCCCCAAATAGAACCATTTCAAGCAGGCTGCGCATTCTACCCTTTCAGTTCCATATGTCATTTTTTTGGAATCCAGGGCAGACTCCGATATTATCCTCATTTAGTAACGTCATTTTTGGTAATTCTTCCATTAAGGCACGTTCGTTCTCTTTGAGCCACAAAATGATTAGTATTGTTGCTAGGGAGACACCTTTTCCTAAACCACCTTTTTGTACAAACAAGAAACCGTTGCATATAAAATAAACCTAACAGCCAAAATTAGTACTTTTTCATAAATTTGCGAGATAGTTTCGGAGGTTTGGCTGACTCATACAATCTCCCGATGGCTACTTCAACAGCTTCCTCGCTCAAAACAGTAGTGATCATAACCCAGTATACAGCGACTCAATGATATCGCAATTCTTTTTCATGGCAGTTGTTCAGTCGTTGTTGTCTTTTTTTTCTTTTTTTTTGACAAAACTGTCTGTCAGATACGTCCTCTCACTAAATTGTTTGGCCTACAAAAAATCATTTTTTTTCTCGTATGTCTTCTTTTTCAGAGCACCAAAACCTACCTTCTTGTCGTCTTACAGTTCTGCCGGAAAACTGTTGTTTTTCAAACAATTTCTGGCCCTTTCTACTCTCCTGTCTTTGTATACATCTTTGCAGCTGCTTCTTTCTCGCATAGTTTTTCTCCAACTTTTTGATTCAACTTCAGCTCGGACAATTCTCTATCAATTTCTACAAGGAATTGAATTTCGTTAACATTATCTCGTATAGGATGTTTTGTTCCAAATCCCAAGACTTCCCGCACAGACTGCGGCAAACTCACATCCTTTAAGTTTCTTTGTGCGCTATCATCTAAACTTTTTAACGATTTATCCTGTCTCTATGAAAAATTTCAAGTGTCCTTTTGTGTCGGTTTATCGGGTACTGAATTTTACAACTTGCTGGTTTCGGCTTATCGGGTTCTGGACTTTACACCTTGTTACCTGATGCCTTAGTCCTATCCACTTTCTGGTTTAGTTCAAATACCGAAATCCTTTATTGAGAGCTGTGCTGTGCACCACTTGATCCATAAAAACACCGTTATCCGTAACAAAAAACCTTAAAAAATCTGTTTCAATTTAGTTTTAAATAATCTAACACAAGTCTCCGGGTGAGTTCATTAAAGGACCAAACTAAGGAGTGGTGGTAGCAGCAATTTCGTGGTCATCGGTTTTTTGCAGATAACGAGCACTCTAACTCATGTGGCTCTCATCGAAGAAGAAGCAGTTCCATCAGTCTTTCAACAATTACTGCTCGTTCGTTTCCTTGTGAAGTTCCACTGCCAACGCCCACGCCCTTTGCGACTTCACCTGGCGGCGTCCCTGCGTTATCTTCCTTGTCTGTGCCAGTATCTGCAAAAAAACCACTAAGGTGGACTTGATGGGATAGCATCACTCGTAGTGACTTTAGTTCCCTTTCGCTGAATTGTTGCAGTTGTAAGGAGTGGACCACTGGTTGAAGCCCACTGGATTGCATCTCTCGCTTCTCGAGATGAAATTACGCTATGCTTTGATTACGCTATGTTCACCGGCATCCGGAGATCCTCATAGATATCGGGAGTGGCCGTTCTCGTGCTTTGGACAACAGCACTTATTAACTTTCGCTTCGACTGCTCATACTTTTTCTTCAAGCGGGAACATGTAGCTGTTCCAAAAAAAGGAGCAAATTCTTCCCGTGTTTAAGGTAATGAGAATCAAAGAAAGGCCAGGGACTGCGTAGATCTTCTTATGACGCTGTCTGTTCTTTTCTCTCAAGTTCCCTCAAGCTGTGAAAAAGGGAGCTGTCTGGAACAATTAGCCCCGTTTTAATTCAAACATAACAGTGACAGGGGTTTATATGATACAATACGTCAAAACCATATTCTCACAGCCCTAATATTTGTCACTGCAGTTCGTTTTCGGCCACTGCGCCTCGACCCCGTATCGCTTCCCGATTCTCTCCTTTTTCGCCGCCTTTTTTTCGTTTCATTGCTGCTGTGCCAACCTAGGAACTTCCTGCGGATTTTTCATTTCATAATCTTCCGCTACGTTTCCGTTCAATTTCTGGTGTGCCTTTTCTTTTACCGTACTCGCCCTGTCGCTTTGCCGTTTTCCGCCATTTTTTGTTCATGGTTTGTACTTGTCGCATTTGCTTCTGTGGACTCGTGACCTATGACTACCGACTCGTTCGTCACCTCTTCCGTCCTCTTTCCCCTGATGCTGATTGGAGACTGGTCATCACACGATAACTCGCCCTCTGACGGCCATATTTGCTTACGGAATTTGCATTCCGTATTTCTTTTCGCTAATTTTTGATTATTTACTTTAATGTTATTATGACTTACAGTTTCCAAACCCCTGGATAATATGTTCTTGAATCCGATGGTGCTTTGAATTGAATTAGCTTTTGCAATCGTGAACATACTACCGTAAATCGGTACATGTTTTGCCTCACTGATTGGGTTTATGGAGAGATAGTCCGTTAGACCGACTTTCGCACCTGCCTGATGTTGAACTTCGAAATCAATTGGAATTAGACCGACTTTCGCACCTGCCAGATGTTGAACTTCGAAATCAATTGGAATTAATCTATCTAAGCAGCCTTTTTTTAGAGTTTCCGTTTTAAACTAGCGCTTTGTGATCGGTAGCTACTTGGAACTTTCTCCCCAGGACATAATTTTTTAAGTATTCTGCCCCCAGGACAGAGCGAGCATTTTTAATTCGTTCGTACAGTACCGTTTTTCAGCGTCGTTTAGGAAGAGCGATGCGAACGAAATTGATTGCCAGCCTTCGGTGCCGAGTTGATCTAAACATTTCCGAGTTAAAAAAACTATAAAACAATTGACCCGAGATGAGGTTAAGGGTCCATTAGATACTAACACTAAAGAGAAATACATCCTATCTAAAAACGCCTATAAATATTTTGTCAATCTGCCAGAACCTTGGTTCGCGCGCAATTCGACGCGTTGGCGCTGAGCATGTTGCCATTGGCAATCGCTCGGAAAACCATCTATTAAAAATGGGGAGATGTATATATATTTCCCTCATCAAATTTGCCGCCTATCATTTGTATTCTCTGCTCGGGATCCGCCCGGGGAGGGCTAAACCAATGGGTACCGGGTTTAAGCAGTGAAAAAATATTGCTTCTTATTTTTTTGTTTGTGCGCATAGCTATTTACGACCATTTTTTTTGAGTTGTTCAAGAAAAAAACAAAAGATACACAAAAAAAACCAGCTAAATTGTAACATTTTTTTTAGTGTAGAAAATATCATTCTTTTTATCCAAAAGACATTTTGTCAAAAAAAGAACCGAGACCATAGTTACCCTCTTGAGTACTTGAACACCAGAATTTGGTGTATTTACAAAAAAATCTAGACTTAAGACATTAACAATTGAAAATTGTTGGTAAAATTCAAATTAACACACATAAGAACTTCTTGAAACCATCGTACCATTTAGGATCATTTCCAAACCAATTTAAAAAACTTGCAGGTTTTAATCATTTTGGTGGTACAATTATTGTTGTTTCTATGTTGACGGCGCGGCGTAAGTGTGAAAAAATGACAGGAAAAAAAGGGATTGAACTAACCTATAAGGACAGGGCCCGAATTTTATGGATGAAGAAAAAATAAACATTTTTTTAAAGAAAAATAACAAATCTTTAAAGCTCGCAGATAAGGAACAATTTCACCCGAGCTCAAAAGGCCCAGCGGCGCCTCCTCGGACCACTCAAAGGGCGCTCGACAAACAGGCACAAACATCAATCATATCCTATCTATAAGTTTATCACAATAAACAGGCTCAAACTAACAAACTACAAAATCTTTAAAAACATTTTCGATATGTTACCACACCCCAAATAGAACCATTTCAAGCAGGCTGCGCATTCTACCCTTTCAGTTCCATATGTCATTTTTTTTGGAATCCAGGGCAGACTCCAATATTATCCTCATTTAGTAACGTCATTTTTGGTAATTCTTCCATTAAGGCACGTTCGTTTTCTTTGAGCCACAAAATGATTAGTATTGTTGCTAGGGAGACACCTTTTCCTAAACCACCTTTTTGTACAAACAAGAAACCGTTGCATATAAAATAAACCTAACAGCCAAAATTAGTACTTTTTCATAAATTTGCGAGATAGTTTCGGAGGTTTGGCTGACTCATACAATCTCCCGGTGGCTACTTCAACAGCTTCCTCGCTCAAAACAGTAGTGATCATAACCCAGTATACAGCGACTCAATGATATCGCAATTCTTTTTCATGGCAGTTGTTCTGTCGCTGTTGTCTTTTTTTTCTTTTTTTTTGACAAAACTGTCTGTCAGATACGTCCTCTCACTAAATTGTTTGGCCTACAAAAAATCATTTTTTTTCTCGTATGTCTTCTTTTTCAGAGCATCAAAACCTACCTTCTTGTCGTCTTACAGTTCTGCCGGAAAACTGTTGTCTTTCAAACAATTTCTGGCCCTTTCTACTCTCCTGTCTTTGTATACATCTTTGCAGCTGCTTCTTTCTCGCATAGTTTTTCTCCAACTTTTTGATTCAATTTCAGCTCGGACAATTCTCTATCATTTTCTACAAGGAATTGAATTTCGTTAACATTATCTCGTATAGGATGTTTTGTTCCAAATCCCAAGACTTCATGCACAGACTGCGGCAAACTCACATCCTTTAAGTTTCTTTGTGCGCTATCATCTAAACTTTTTAACGATTTATCCTGTCTCTATGAAAAATTTCAAGTGTCCTTTTGTGTCGGTTTATCGGGTACTGAATTTTACAACTTGCTGGTGTCGGCTTATCGGGTTCTGGACTTTACACCTTGTTACCTGATGCCTTAGTCCTATCCACTTTCTGGTTTAGTTCAGATACCGAAATCCTTTATTGAGAGCTGTGCTGTGCACCACTTGATCCAAAACAACACCGTTATCCGTAACAAAAAACCGTAAAAAATCTGTTTCAATTTAGTTTTAAATAATCTAACACAAGTCTCCGTGTGAGTTCATTAAAGGACCAAACTAAGGAGTGGTGGTAGCAGCAATTTTGCGGTCATCGGTTTTTTTGCAGATAACGAGCACTTTAACTCATCGAAGAAGAAGCAGTTCCAACAGTCTTTCAACAATTACTGCTCGTTCGTTTCCTTGTGAAGTTCCACTGCCAACGCCCACGCCCTTTGCGACTTCACCTGGCGGCGTCCCTGCGTTAGCTTCCTTGTCTGTGCCAGTATCTGCAAAAAAACCACTAAGGTGGACTTGATGGGATAGCATCACTCGTAGTGACTTTAATTCCCCTTCGCTGAATTGTTGCAGTTGTAAGAAGTGGACCACTGGTTGAAGCCCACTGGATTGCATCTCTCGCTTCTCGAGATGAAATTACGCTATGCTTTGATTACGCTATGTTCACCGGCATCCGCAGATCCTCATAGATATCGGGAGTGGCCGTTCTCGTGCTTTGGACAACAGCACTTATTAACTTTCGCTTCGACTGCTCAAACTTTTTTCTTCAAGCGGGAACATGTAGCTGTTCCGAAAAAAGGAGCAAATTCTTCCCGTGTTTAAGGTAATGAGAATCAAAGAAAGGCCAGGGACTGCGTAGATCTTCTTATGACGCTGTCTGTTCTTTTCTCTCAAGTTCCCTCAAGCTGTGAAAAAGGGAGCTGCCTGGAACAATTAGCCCCGTTTTAATTCAAACATAACAGTGACAGGGGTTTATATGATACAATACGTCAAAACCATATTCTCACAGCCCTAATATTTGTCACTGCAGTTCGTTTTCGGCCACTGCGCCTCGACCCCGTATCGCTTCCCGATTCTCTCCTTTTTCGCCCCCTTTTTTTCGTTTCATTGCCGCTGTGCCAACCTAGGAACTTCCTGCGGATTTTTCATTTCATAATCTTCCGCTACGTTTCCGTTCAATTTCTGGTGTGCCTTTTCTTTTACCGTACTCGCCCTGTCGCTTTACCGTTTTCCGCCATTTTTTGTTCAGGGTTTGTACTTGTCGCATTTGCTTCTGTGGACTCGTGACCTATGACTACTGACTCGTTTGTCACCTCTTCCGTCCTCTTTCCCCTGATGCTGATTGGAGACTGGTCATCACACGATAGCTCGCCCTCTGACGGCCATATTTGCTTACGAAATTTGCATTCGGTATTTCTTTTTGCTAATTTTTGATTATTTACTTTAATGTTATTATGACTTACAGTTTCCAAACCCCTGAATATGTTCTTGAATCCGATGGTGCTTTGAATTGAATTAGCTTTTGCAATCGTGAACATACTACCGTAAATCGGTACATGTTTTGCCTCACTGATTGGGTTTATGGAGAGATAGTCCGTTAGACCGACTTTCGCACCTGCCAGATGTTGAACTTCGAAATCAATTGGAATTAATCTATCTAAGCAGCGTTTTTTTAGAGTTTCCGTTTTAAACTAGCGCTTTGTGATCGGTAGCTACTTGGAACTTTCTCCCCAGGACATAATTTTTTAAGTATTCTGCCCCCAG
This sequence comes from Symsagittifera roscoffensis, assembly GCF_963678635.1. Classification (NCBI taxonomy): domain Eukaryota; kingdom Metazoa; phylum Xenacoelomorpha; order Acoela; family Convolutidae; genus Symsagittifera; species Symsagittifera roscoffensis. The sequence goes on along the minus strand of NC_087069.1, from coordinate 28,990,993 downwards.
GACAGAGCGAGCATTTTTAATTCGTTCGTACAGTACCGTTTTCCAGCGTCGTTTAGGAAGAGCGATGCGAACGAAATTGATTGCCAGCCTTCGGTGCCGAGTTGATCTAAACATTTCCGAGTTAAAAAAACTATAAAACAATTGACCCGAGATGAGGTTAAGGGTCCATCAGATACTAACTCTAAAGAGAAATACATCCTATCTAAAAACGCCTATAAATATTTTGTCAATCTGCCAGAACCTTGGTTCGCACGCAATTCGACGCGTTGGCGCTGAGCATGTTGCCATTGGCAATCGCTCGCAAAACCATCTATTAAAAATGGGGAGATGTATATATATTTCCCTCATCAAATTTGCCGCCTATCATTTTTATTCTCTGCTCGGGATCCGCCCGGGGAGGGCTAAACCAATGGGTACCGGGTTTAAGCAGTGAAAAAATATTGCTTCTTATTTTTTTGTTTGTGCGCATAGCTATTTACGACCATTTTTTTTGAGTTGTTCAAGAAAAAACAAAAGATACACAAAAAAACCAGCTAAATTGTAACATTTTTTTTAGTGTAGAAAATATCATTCTTTTTATCCAAAAGACATTTTGTCAAAAAAAGAACCGAGACCATAGTTACCCTCTTGAGTACTTGAACACCAGAATTTGGTGTATTTACAAAATAATCTAGACTTAAGACATTAACAATTGAAAATTGTTGGTAAAATTCACATTAACACACATAAGAACTTCTTGAAACCATCGTACCATTTAGGATCATTTCCAAACCAATTTAAAAAACTTGCAGGTTTTAATCATTTTGGTGGTACAATTATTGTTGTTTCTATGTTGACGGCGCGGCGTAAGTGTGAAAAAATGACAGGAAAAAAAGGGATTGAACTAACCTATAAGGACAGGGCCCGAATTTTATGGATGAAGAAAAAATAAACATTTTTTTAAAGAAAAATAACAAATCTTTAAAGCTCGCAGATAAGGAACAATTTCACCCGAGCTCAAAAAGCCCAGCGGCGCCTCCTCGGACCACTCAAAGGGCGCTCGACAAACAGGCAAAAACATCAATCATATCCTATCTATAAGTTTATCACAATAAACAGGCTCAAACTAACAAACTACAAAATCTTTAAAAACATTTTCGATATGTTACCACACCCCAAATAGAACCATTTCAAGCAGGCTGCGCATTCTACCCGTTCAGTTCCATATGTCATTTTTTTGGAATCCAGGGCAGACTCCGATATTATCCTCATTTAGTAACGTCATTTTTGGTAATTCTTCCATTAAGGCACGTTCGTTTTCTTTGAGCCACAAAATGATTAGTATTGTTGCTAGGGAGACACCTTTTCCTAAACCACCTTTTTGTACAAACAAGAAACCGTTGCATATAAAATAAACCTAACAGCCAAAATTAGTACTTTTTCATAAATTTGCGAGATAGTTTCGGAGGTTTGGCTGACTCATACAATCTCCCGATGGCTACTTCAACAGCTTCCTCGCTCAAAACAGTAGTGATCATAACCCAGTATACAGCGACTCAATGATATCGCAATTCTTTTTCATGGCAGTTGTTCTGTCGCTGTTGTCTTTTTTTTCTTTTTTTTTGACAAAACTGTCTGTCAGATACGTCCTCTCACTAAATTGTTTGGCCTACAAAAAATCATTTTTTTTCTCGTATGTCTTCTTTTCCAAAACCTACCTTCTTGTCGTCTTACAGTTCTGCCGGAAAACTGTTGTCTTTCAAACAATTTCTGGCCCTTTCTACTCTCCTGTTTTTGTATACATCTTTGCAGCTGCTTCTTTCTCGCATAGTTTTTCTCCAACTTTTTGATTCAATTTCAGCTCGGACAATTCTCTATCATTTTCTACAAGGAATTGAATTTCGTTAACATTATCTCGTATAGGATGTTTTGTTCCAAATCCCAAGACTTCATGCACAGACTGCGGCAAACTCACATCCTTTAAGTTTCTTTGTGCGCTATCATCTAAACTTTTTAACGATTTATCCTGTCTCTATGAAAAATTTCAAGTGTCCTTTTGTGTCGGTTTATCGGGTACTGAATTTCACAACTTGCTGGTGTCGGCTTATCGGGTTCTGGACTTTACACCTTGTTACCTGATGCCTTAGTCCTATCCACTTTCTGGTTTAGTTCAGATACCGAAATCCTTTATTGAGAGCTGTGCTGTGCACCACTTGATCCAAAACAACACCGTTATCCGTAACAAAAAACCGTAAAAAATCTGTTTCAATTTAGTTTTAAATAATCTAACACAAGTCTCCGGGTGAGTTCATTAAAGGACCAAACTAAGGAGTGGTGGTAGCAGCAATTTCGCGGTCATCGGTTTTTTTGCAGATAACGAGCACTTTAACTCATGTGGCTCTCATCGAAGAAGAAGCAGTTCCAACAGTCTTTCAACAATTACTGCTCGTTCGTTTCCTTGTGAAGTTCCACTGCCAACGCCCACGCCCTTTGCGACTTCACCTGGCGGCGTCCCTGCGTTAGCTTCCTTGTCTGTGCCAGTATCTGCAAAAAAAACCACTAAGGTGGACTTGATGGGATAGCATCACTCGTAGTGACTTTAGTTCCCTTTCGCTGAATTGTTGCAGTTGTAAGAAGTGGACCACTGGTTGAAGCCCACTGGATTGCATCTCTCGCTTCTCGAGATGAAATTACGCTATGCTTTGATTACGCTATGTTCACCGGCATCCGCAGATCCTCATAGATATCGGGAGTGGCCGTTCTCGTGCTTTGGACAACAGCACTTATTAACTTTCGCTTCGACTGCTCATACTTTTTTCTTCAAGCGGGAACATGTAGCTGTTCCAAAAAAAGGAGCAAATTCTTCCCGTGTTTAAGGTAATGAGAATCAAAGAAAGGCCAGGGACTGCGTAGATCTTCTTATGACGCTGTCTGTTCTTTTCTCTCAAGTTCCCTCAAGCTGTGAAAAAGGGAGCTGTCTGGAACAATTAGCCCCGTTTTAATTCAAACATAACAGTGACAGGGGTTTATATGATACAATACGTCAAAACCATATTCTCACAGCCCTAATATTTGTCATTGCAGTTCGTTTTCGGCCACTGCGCCTCGACCCCGTATCGCTTCCCAATTCTCTCCTTTTTCGCCCCCTTTTTTCGTTTCATTGCCGCTGTGCCAACCTAGGAACTTCCTGCGGATTTTTCATTTCATAATCTTCCGCTACGTTTCCGTTCAATTTCTGGTGTGCCTTTTCTTTTACCGTACTGGCCCTGTCGCTTTGCCGTTTTCCGCCATTTTTGTTCAGGGTTTGTACTTGTCGCATTTGCTTCTGTGGACTCGTGACCGTCGACTACTGACTCGTTCGTCACCTCTTCCGTCCTCTTTCCCCTGATGCTGATTGGAGACTGGTCATCACACGATAGCTCGCCCTCTGACGGCCATATTTGCTTACGAAATTTGCATTCGGTATTTCTTTTTGCTAATTTTTGATTATTTACTTTAATGTTATTATGACTTACAGTTTCCAAACCCCTGGATAATATGTTCTTGAATCCGATGGTGCTTTAAATTGAATTAGCTTTTGCAATCGTGAACATACTACCGTAAATCGGTACATGTTTTGCCTCACTGATTGGGTTTATGGAGAGATAGTCCGTTAGACCGACTTTCGCACCTGCCAGATGTTGAACTTCGAAATCAATTGGAATTAGACCGACTTTTGCACCTGCCAGATGTTGAACTTCGAAATCAATTGGAATTAATCTATCTAAGCAGCGTTTTTTTAGAGTTTCCGTTTTAAACTAGTGCTTTGTGATCGGTAGCTACTTGGAAATTTCTCCCCAGGACATAATTTTTTAAGTATTCTGCCCCCCAGGACAGAGCGAGCATTTTTAATTCGTTCGTACAGTACCGTTTTTCAGCGTCGTTTAGCGATGCGAACGAAATTGATTGCCAGCCTTCGGTGCCGAGTTGATCTAAAAATTTCCCAATCTATTATGAATGGCGTCACACACAATCCTAATATCTTCATGCACGTCGAGAATGTTTGCTACCTGGCGCTTTAGATTTTCAAAAGCGTCCTGACAATCAGATGTTCATATGTATAAATTTTCCCTAGTTGACAGTGGTCTTAATGGAGCGGATGACTCTGCCAGTGCGGATAAATACTTGTGTGAACAGTGAATTCATCTCAAAAATTATTTTAGTTGAGATAGTCCGCGAGGCGGTTTTAGTGCCTCGATTGGCTCCGTTTTCGGATCGGTGACCCTCCTGCCATTTTTTCAGCTTGTCGTCGTCTGCCGCGTTCTCATCCTGGATTGACATCACTTTGCAGCCTCAATCCAGCCATCAGATGGCGTTTTGTGTCAGATTGTTGAGTTCCGCCAATGACCATGGTAGTCGTCGATTTCGCCCAGCCATTGGATATAAGCTTCGTTCCCAGTAAGTGTTTGGGGTTATTGCCGTAGTCGCGAAACTCTAAGTCCTTCGGCTCTATTTCTTGCAGTTTGATGCATGTGGCGTGCAGTGTTTTTCGGATTTCTCCAATAGGAAATATCGATATCGGTGACGCACTATCGATCCATATGCTTGTTTTACAACCGTTGATTTTAATAGGAACTTTTGCGCCCACCGTTTTTTACTCCCTTTTCTTTGATTTTATTGCTATCATCATATAGTCCCTCGAGCTGTCAAAATCCTACGGCCGGGTACGTTCTTGGGGTGCATTCAACCACCCCACTCTCATGTTGCTATGCGTCATCTTCCATTTCTTCCAATTTGAATAGCTCTTGGCCCTCTTGTTCTTGTATCGGTCCGACCGATGATAGCCCTCTGTTGTTTTACTTAGCCCGACACGTTCGCTCGATATGACCGACTTTTTTCAGAAATTACACGTGGAAATTGTCGCGACTACGCAACCAGATGTAATCCGAAGCCCTTCGACTCCGTGTACAGTGTCTTGGATAGCGTTACACCTGTACTGAATTGCGGCACAGCTGCCCTAATTCAGTATGAACTGGTGTGAACTGTAAAGTTGAATGAAATGAGTATGACATCAAAAACATGAGTTCGCTCTGTTTTGATTGCTCTCATTGTCATCATTATACATAGGAAAAATTTCTTATTGGACGACTAGTTTTGGCAGAAAAAAATCACTAAGATTGTTACATTTTGGCAGCTCTCACTTTGAACCTCCTTTCATAGTTATGTGGTTTATCTGCTGCAAAATGTTCATGATGCCTTCGTGTCCATCACATGCTGGGTGATCGCGCACGATGGTTTTTTCCTGTTTTAAAGCTTTCAGATACTTCTGCAGCCGTAGAATTGGAAGATTTATTGCAAGTGAAGGCCCCTTTGCTAGACCATCATTTCTTACAGCTAATTTAATTAAGCCTGGAGGTACACATAATTCGACTTAACGTTTTAATTTTTTTTCTTCGTAGCCTAGACTGCTAGTTGACTGATCAATGATCTTCAAAATAACTCTGAGCTCAGGCAATAGCCTCCACGCAGTTTTAGATGTTTTTTGATGGATTATCCAATTTACAATGATCCTTAACGCTAGTGTTAAGACGTCTGACTGTTTATCCGACATAGATGGACTTCCCTTCACTACCTTCTTACTTGTATACCAAAGTGGATTTTACCTTACTTAAAAAAGTTGAACTTAAAGTTGGCAGTCAAGGTTGTACTTCCAGCTTGTGAACACCAATGGGACGGCGCTGAAAACTTGCAGCGCAATTGCGCACTATAATTGACCACCATCTTTGACAAACTAATTGCGCACGATCTTTGAGAATTTCTGAGTGTTGTTAGTAAGGTTGTTAGGTCCTTACTGCTAGAAGAAGGTCTTTGTTGATCGCCCTCACTCCCGCTGGTTCTAACCTCCCCTATAATCTTTTTGACGGCACGAGACGCAATCCGTGACGACCAGAATTCCGAAACTTGGTTGTTTGGCTTCCATTGATGATTGATTTGTAAAATCACTTCGGGAGTCACGCTGATCAAATCCTTTACTTACGATCGTTCTATAAAGAAAAGAACCTCAGCTCCTGACAATTAGGACAGCAGTATTTGTATCGGTTGTTTTTTCCTACGAAAAATAATTTTCTTGTAGGCAATTTTTATTTGCTCAATTTGGGGAAAACAAGTGGTGATGTCCAGTGATCTAACAAAAAAGTAAAATTTTATTCAATTAACCTCACAATTAAGCTCACAATTAACAAAAACATATGGAAAAAAATCGTAAAATATGTTTTGGACGTTTCTGGAACAAGGTATATCTTTTATAGTATTTTAACGTTTGTAAATTACTATACAATTTTTTTTTAAAACCTGGAGGTACACATAGTTCGACTTCACGTTATATCTTTTCTTCGTAGCTTAGACTGCTAGTTGACTGATCAATGACCTTCAAAATAACTCTGAGCTCAGACAATTGCCTCCACGCAGTTTTAGATGTTTTTTGATGAATTATCCAATTTACAACGATCCTTAACGCTAGTGTTAAGACGTCTGACTGTTTATCCGACATAGATGGATTTCCCTTCACTACCTTCTTACTTGTATACCAAAGTGGATTTTACCTTACTTAAAAAAGTTGAACTTAAAGTTGGCAGTCAAGGTTGTACTTCCAGCTTGTGAACACCAATGGGGCGGCGCTGAAAACTTGCAGCGCAATTGCGCACTATAATTGACCACCATCTTTGACAAACTAATTGCGCACGATCTTTCAGAATTTCTGAGTGTTGTTAGTAAGGTTGTTAGGTCCTTACTGCTAGAAGAAGGTCTTTGTTGATCGCACTCACTCCCGCTGGTTCTAACCTCCCCTATAATCTTTTTGACGGCACCAGACGCAATCCGTGACGACCAGAATTCCGAAACTTGGTTGTTTGGCTTCCATTGATGATTGATTTGTAAAATCACTTCGGGAGTCACGCTGATCAAATCCTTTACTTACGATCGTTCTATAAAGAAAAGAACCTCAGCTCCTGACAATTAGGACAGCAGTATTTGTATCGGTTGTTTTTTCCTACGAAAAATAATTTTCTTGTAGGCAATTTTTATTTGCTCAATTTGGGGAAAACAAGTGGTGATGTCCAGTGATCTAACAAAAAAATAAAATTTTATTCAATTAACCTCACAATTAAGCTCACAATTAACAAAAACATATGGAAAAAAATCGTAAAATATGTTTTGGACGTTTCTGGAACAAGGTATATCTTTTATAGTATTTTAACGTTTGTAAATTACTATACAAATTTTTTTTAAAACCTGGAGGTACACATAGTTCGACTTCACGTTATATCTTTTCTTCGTAGCTTAGACTGCTAGTTGACTGATCAATGACCTTCAAAATAACTCTGAGCTCAGACAATTGCCTCCACGCAGTTTTAGATGTTTTTTGATGAATTATCCTATTTACAACGATCCTTAACGCTAGTGTTAAGACGTCTGACTGTTTATCCGACATAGATGGATTTCCCTTCACTACCTTCTTACTTGTATACCAAAGTGGATTTTACCTTACTTAAAAAAGTTGAACTTAAAGTTGGCAGTCAAGGTTGTACTTCCAGCTTGTGAACACCAATGGGGCGGCGGTGAAAACTTGCAGCTCAATTGCGCACTATGTTTGATCACTATCTTTGAGAAACTAATTGCGCACAATCTTTGAGAAGTTTTGAGTGTTGTTAGTAAGGTTGGTAGGTCCTTACTGCTAGATGAAGATCTTTTTTGGTCGCCCTCGCTCCCGATGGCTTTAACTCCCCTATGAAATTTTTGACGGCACCAGACGCAATTCGTTACGACTATTATTCCGAACAATGGTCGTTCGGCTACAAATGGTAATTGATCTGTAAAAGTACTTAGGGAGTCACCCTGATCAGTTCCTTTAGTTACGATATTTTTATACTAAAAAGAAGCTCACATCCTGACAATTAGGCAAGCAGCATTTGGGCAATACTTGTTTGCTCAATTTGAGGAGAACAAGTGGGGATGTCCTGCGATCTAACAAAAAAGTAAAAAAAGCTCACACACAACAATAAACTACGGAACAAAATCGTAAAATATGTTTTGGACGTTTCTGTTACAATGTTTATCTGTTGTGAAGATTTGAAAATTGAAAGATTTATTAAAAAAAAGAAAATTCCGATCAATTTCTAAAATTAAGTGCATAATCAGGACTTTTAAACTCTGCTTTTTGCTTCTAATTTCATTTCCGAGAACACCGAAGAGTTTGTCAAACATAGGAGGAAACACATTCACTATGAGACAGTTTATGAACCAGTCTTGACTTAAATTTATTCGAAAACGCTGATGTCAGCGAGGTTAATCATAGTTTTAGTTTTTTGGTGGTAAAAGCTACGTTTGAAAGGATTAAAAACTGTAGCGTGCTTAAAAATATTGGCTTTGATCACCTTAACATTGAAGCGTCAGCCTTGGGGCTTCTTATTTTTTTTATGAATCGTCTTTTTTTCTTGTCACACGGGCTTGCAAATATCATAAAAGGTTTTACCATCACTTACCATTATTGGAAGGGCATCTGATGCAACTTTTGCGGAAAAATCTTCAGAGTACAGAAATGTCAGCTATTGAGCCCTTTTAGTTTCTATAGTTTTATCAAAATGCGACCAACCAGATGTACTCCGAAGCACTTGGACTCCGTGTACAGTTTCTTGGAAAGCATTACACCTGTACAGAGATGCGGCGGAGCTGCCCTAATTCAGTATAATCCCACTTTCTGTTACCTGCGAATTTACATACGATTTATTTTCTCTCGTTGTGAACTGTAAAAGTGAATGAAATGAGTATGGTATCGAAAACACAAGTTGGTTCTGTTTTAATTGCTCCAACATTGTCATCATTATACCTAGGAAGAAAATAATCATTGGAACAGTTTTGGCAGAAAAAATCATTATGATGGTTGCAATTTTAGCAGCTCTCACTTTCAACCTCCTTGGATCTTTATGTGCTTTACCTGCTGCAAACTGTTCAAGCCTCAAAATGCATTTGTGTAACCATTGGCGTTGTGTTTACACACGCTGGTTTTTCCTGTTCCAAAGCTTTCAGATAATTCTGCAGTCATAGATTCGGAAGATCTATTACAAGTGAGACACTCTTTCTAGACTATCCATTCTTACAGCTGATTTATGAAAACTACAATCACTTCTTTCAGGGTAAAATTACTGTTTACTTTTTTCACTTGAAAAAATAATATACTTTTGTCGGGATCAATTGTTTTTCTGAAGATTTTAGTGTTGGTTTCATTGTTGGCTCTAATGCTGTCAAACCATTTTGCAAGCGTTTTATTATGGTTCTCGTACGAGCTTCCCGAAATCGATAGAACTGATCGTAGGGTTATCTCAGCTTTTTCCACCATAATAAAGCGAACAAATGGACGGGCTTCCCACCTCCTGGCGTCATTTTAGGGTAGAAGTTTCAATAAGTCGTACCGTTTGTTCAAAGCAAGAATTTATGTAGTCAGCCTTACCCTCATAACCATAAAAAAGCAATCTTTTATCAAATTGGAGAGCCAGTAACCCTTCATCTTCTACATATTTTCTCGTTTTTTCAAACAATTAAGCTGATGGAGTGTGCTTTGTTATGTTTGCATATGCTTCTGCTGTGGCCTCTAACGTAAGTTTCTTGGAAAGCTTTACACCTGTACTGAGATGGGGCGGAGCTGCCCTACTTCAGTATAATCCCACTTTCTGTTACCTGTGAATTTCCATACGAATTTTTTTTTCTTGGTGTGAACTCTAAAGTTGAATGAAATGAGTATGGCATCGAAAACACAGGTTGCTTCTGTTTTAATTGCTCCAACATTGTCATCATTATACCTAGTAAGAAAATTATCATTGGACCAGTTTTGGCAGAAAAAAAGCTATTTGATGGTGCCATTTTTGGCAGCTCTCACTTTCAACCTACTTGAATCTTTTTGTGCTTTACCTCCCGGGTCGAGATCCCGCTCAAAAACCGCTCAAGATTTGAGCGGTTTGAGCGGTTTTCCAGCAAGATTTGAGCGGTTTGAGCGGTTTGGGCGGTTTGGGCGGTTTGGGCGGTTTGGGCGTTTTTTTTGGAAACCCCCCCCCTCCCCCCGCCAACCTACTCCCTCCCCCCGCCAACTTACTCCCTCCCCCCAACGTACCCCCTCAACGTATCCAACATCCAACAAACCCCCCAACAACAGCCCCCCCCCCCCAGCACTTCAAAAACTTATCAAGAAGATAAAAGATGAGCACCATAGTAGTTGATCAAGCGCAGCGGAAAATATGCTGAAAGGTAACAAAACATTCAATTTGAGATACGATATTTCTGATATTTCAACTCAATTAAAGGAGCAGTTACAATTGTTTATTTTCGTATATCTGATTTAACAAAAGTGGAGAGATGATCAGTTGACCAGTTGATCAGATGATCAGACATGCCCGGAACTAGTTTTCTGTTCATGATTTTCATGAAATATATTAGTCCTTAACAACCAGATCAGACATGATCCAGTTCATTGAAGTTTCTATCACTATAATATATTTGTGTTCTACATTCTCGGTTTCCAACTTTAGCCCATAGAATTCATAAGTAATTCATTATTCGTGACAAAGACAGTATATTTGTTGTGCATGTTTAGCATAGACTAAGTTAGCATAGACTAACGGATAAGGCGTCTGACTTCGAATCAGAAGATTACGGGTTCGAATCCCTATAAGGGCGACTTTTTTTTATTAAATCTTGCGCGGTTTTTGAGCGGTTTTTTTAGATAAACCGCTCAAAACCGTTCAAATCTTGCGCGGTTTTTGAGCGGTTTTTTTAGATAAACCGTTCAGAAACCGCTCAAACCGCTCATTTTGAAGCAAGATTTTGAGCGTAATTGTCTAAAAAAACCGCTCAAACCGCTCAAATCTTGCTTCAAATTAGGTGAAAAATCTCGACTCGGGCTGCTGCAAAGTGTTCATGCTGCAAAATGCGTTTGTGTAACCATTGGCTGTGTGTTTGCGCACGCTGGTTTTTCCTGTTCCAAAGCTTTCAGATATTTCTGCAGCCATAGATTCGGAAGAACTATTACAAGTGAGACACCCTTTCTAGACCATCCATTCTTACAGCTGGTTTATGAAAATTACAATCATTTCTTTCAGGGTAAAATTAGTGTCTCTTTTTTCACTTGAAGAAATAATATAGTTTTGTCGGGATCAATTGTTTTTCTGAAAGTTTTTTTGTTGGTTTCGTTGTTGGCTCCAATGCTGTTTCGCAAGCGTTTTATTATTGTTCTCGTACGAGCTGCCCGAAATCGATAAAACTGATCGTAGGGTTATCTCAGCTTTTTCCACCTTAAAAAAGCGAACAATTGGACGTGCTTCCCACCTCCTGGCGTCATCTTAGGGTAGAAGTTTCAATAAGTCGTACCGTTTGTTCAAAGCAAGAATTTATGTAGTCAGTTTTACCCTCATTACCATAAAAAAAGCAATCTCTATCGAATTGGAGAGCCAGTAACCCTTCATATTCTAGATATTTTCTCGTTTTTTCAAACAGTTAAGGTGATGGAGTGTGCTTTCTTATCTTTGCATATGCTTCTGCTGTGGCCTCCAACGTAAATTCCACCCGTTGTTTTTTGACTTTTTTAAAGAAATTATTTGTTTTTATTATTTTAATTTTCAAGACCTCTTTGGCAAAATTCCTTTTAATTTTGTTCTTTTTCTGTAATAATTTTTGGTTTTGAAATCATTTCTTCTTAAACCTGACAAATCAGGTATTTAATTTTTTAAAACCAGGGTTGGCCGTGGCTTCTTGTTTGGTGATAGTTTGGCTTCTGAATTTTTGTCAAGAGTTGAATCCCTCCAATTCCCTTAGCCTCTAATTTGAGTGCTTTCTGAGTACTACCTGGTTGTATCTAATCTCTGACTTCAAAAAAATTTAAACCCCAATTTCCCTACTTCTACCAAAATCTCAAACATATTTTTGCAAATGTTGATCTGCTGTTTTTTAGCGACGTTGATCAATCCTTCGTGGCTAAATGCAGCACAGCTTAGCTGATGTAGGATTATCATCTACCAGATGTAATTTTATACATCAATTGGTTTTGAGTTTGAATGAGAAGGAAGTTTTGAGCCGAGCTTGTTTTTAATTTTCTACTAATTAATAAAATTGGTGCCCAATTATTTGGTGCAAATTTGCAGCTAGTAGATGTGATGGGCTAGCCTCGATTTTACCTTGTGAGAACAAGCCAAGACTCATTCGACCAGTTCGTTATCTTTTTATTTGAATCAAACACAATCGTTGTGTTTTTCGTACTTTCATTGTTAAGAGTTTCAGATAATTTTTTATTCGGCTAATTTTTCAGTTTTAATTTTATAAAATTTGAGTTTTAACTCATTTTTGTATGTTTTTTTTTCAAGATTGTGCCAGACATTACACAGATTGAGGTACTGCTAAAACCTCGATGGACTGTCCCTTCGCTGACTCTTCATTTGTGCTGAAAAAAACGCTTCTCTTAAAATTAGATTAGTGCCAGTATCAGTGGATTTCGGGTGCCACCCATAGGTGATTCATTTATGTGAGTCAAATCTCTTTTTTTGAATCCGATTAGGCCAAATAACGTTCTCATCTAATTCTTCAGAATTAATTAGCAAGTTTGGATTTAATTTTTTGGCATCCTGGAGGGCTACACTAAAATTCTTATTCACAGTTTCGAGTGTGATATCCAGATTTTTCGGAGAAATTTTATCAACCGTTTCAGACCGATCGGTTTCCTTTTGTTTCAAGCATGTAATGCAAAATTAGACTAATTCAGCCTTGCTTTTGTATTAGGATTTCGACTTTTTGCCATAACTTATGTCATTTCACGTAAGCTTGCATTCAAGCTCAATATCCCACCTATTTTTGAGATCGAGAGAATGCCAGCTTTTTTTGACATGGCTTTATATTTTTTGGGGCGATCGCAATGGCCTCCTAAAGTGGAACATTACTATACAGTTTTTCCACACACAAGGCAATTTTTCTGTTTCATTTAGTACTTCGCTGCTTTTCTATGTATATATCCTAACGTTTTGTCTTGTGTATTCAGCTCAGAGTGGTTGAGTCGCGTGGCTAGAGCTTCATCCTTTGTTTGAGGCAGAACATAGTTTATGACCAATGGCTACAACCTCGCATCAATAGTTCCCCTATTTATGCCCGTAACTTGCTCATGTCTTCCGCTGCGCTACGGCTATATCTCTTTGCCTACCCATATCTGTCTTTTGTAGCCTAAGTTGAAAGCTTTGAACCGCTTGATCCCAAAAGACATCATTATTAGCTACCCTTAATTGCAAATTTAAAGTACATAATTAAACACAGTATTTCATTGAAGTTTTTTCCTGAAAACAATTTTCAAGAATGCTGGAAGCTTTATGATCTTTTATAGTGTTTTAACGTTTGTAAATTACTATACAAATTTTTTTTAAAACCTGGAGGTACACATAGTTCGACTTCACGTTATATCTTTTCTTCGTAGCTTAGACTGCTAGTTGACTGATCAATGACCTTCAAAATAACTCTGAGCTCAGACAATTGCCTCCACGCAGTTTTAGATGTTTTTTGATAGATTATCCAATTTACAATGATCCTTAACGCTAGTGTTAAGACGTCTGACTGTTTATCCGACATAGATGGATTTCCCTTCACTACCTTCTTACTTGTATACCAAAGTGGATTTTACCTTACTTAAAAAAGTTGAACTTAAAGTTGGCAGTCAAGGTTGTACTTCCAGCTTGTGAACACCAATGGGGCGGCGCTGAAAACTTGCAGCGCAATTGCGCACTATAGTTGACCACCATCTTTGACAAACTAATTGCGCACGATCTTTCAGAATTTCTGAGTGTTGTTAGTAAGGTTGTTAGGTCCTTACTGCTAGAAGAAGGTCTTTGTTGATCGCACTCACTCCCGCTGGTTCTAACCTCCCCTATAATCTTTTTGACGACGTGACGAGACGCAATCCGTGACGACCAGAATTCCGAAATTTGGTTGTTTGGCTACCATTGATGATTGATTTGTAAAAGTACTTCGGGAGTCACGCTGATCAAATCCTTTACTTACGATCGTTCTATAGTGAAAAGAAGCTCAGCTCCTGACAATTAGGACAGCAGTATTTGTATCGGTTGTTTTTTTCTACGAAAAACAATTTTCTTGTAGGCAATTTTTATTTGCTCAATTTGGGGAAAACAAGTGGTGATGTCCAGCGATCTAACAAAAAAGTAAATTTTTATTCAATTAACCTCACAATTAAGCTCACAATTAACAAAAACATATGGAAAAAAATCGTAAAATATGTTTTGGACGTTTCTGGAACAATGTATAATTGTTGTGAAGAGTTTAAAACTGAAGGATTTGCCAAAAAATAGAAAATTTTGATCGTTTTTTAAATTTAAGTGCATGATCAGGACTTTTAAACTCCTGCATTCTGCTTCCAAACTCATCGTGCGTGTTCAAGCTCGGCTTTTTAGTTGTTTGATCTATCTATTGTATCCCATTAACGTCCTGCGCTGTTTCCTTCAAGTCTGCATTGCAAAAATGGAAGCCTTTAGTTACGTCTGAGTCTTGAATTCTTCAATTTACATGGACAAACACAGAACAGTTTGTCTAACATAGAAGGAAACACATTCACTATGAGACAATTTATAAACCACTCTTCTTTTAAGTTCATTAGAAATTGCTGATGTCAGCGACGTTAATCAATAATTTTAATTTTTGGTGGTAAAATTTACGTTCAAAAGGATTAAACTTTGTAGCGTGCTTGAAAAATGTTGGCTTTGAATACCTTAACATGAATCACCTTGACTTTCAGCTCGCTATTCCACCTTTTTTGACATCGAGAGAATACTTCACTACGATTTTCTTTCAAAACTGCCAGATTGGGTAAATTTTTTCAAAATATTTTTTCGTAGTTTTAATATGTCTAAAATTACCTCAAGGAAAGCTCCTTTTGCTAAATCGTCTGTTTGCGTACTGCACAAACAATTGACTTTACGGTGAATTTTACACCAGCCAATTTTTTTGCATTTTTTAAAGTAGGGTTGCAAGACATTTTAAGAGGATTAGTTTGCTCAACATCGCTTCCTATCTAAATGAATTGAGATAACGCTTCAATCTCCTCCCAATAATAGTGCACAAAATTATACCTTGAAGGAAAATATGCACTCGACTTAGTCCAGTTTTATTTTTTGCCAAATTCTCCCTAGCCAATTGAGTGATTGTTTTTCTGTTGGCACCCTTAATTTTCCCAAAGTTTTTTTGCCAATGTTTTGTTGAGATGGTCAAACGAGCTACCAGGTAAGAATGAAATTTGCCTAATTTGCACAGGTTCGCTAATCAAAAGACCCTGGCTGCCCCCTCGCCGTTGATCTTAAGCTAATTGTCTTCTTCTTATTACTTCTGTTACGATCTGGCTCATGGCATATGGTACCTGTAATTTTGTGTTGATGATTCTTCTGTCGCTTATTGTGATCTTCATGGTTTCTACTCTTTACTACTAATCCCGCACATCTGCAACTCCCACCCTTCTAAAAAAGTGGTACGTTCCTTTAGCGCTGCTTTCTTTTTTTTCCGGTCACGTGTTAGGTTCTCCAGGTCTGTCAATTTTTTTTTCACCTCGCTTACCAGTCATTGCACTAGGTTATCAACTCATTGCTCAAGCCTCCCTTACTATTTGATTCTTGTTTCCAATGTTCTTATACGACTTTTTTCGCTCTGCTGTTGCTGGACTTGTGCAGGACGTGTTCGATCCCTTCCAGTGTCCTCCACTCTATTTTGATCCGGATTGAGGTTAGCCTAGCTCATTTCTGATCTGGTAGGTGTTTGTTTCTGCTTCTTGCATACAATTCAGCGCAAGCCCTCGCCCTAGGTTCAATATGAATCAGTAAGCTTTGTGCGCCACACTCTGCTTTTTGTTAATGTCGGCGGAAGACCATGATCTTACTTCAGAGTCGAACAGCTTCTTTCTTTCTACGGTTGCTTGGAATAGAATTGGCCTAGTTCTTCCTGTCAATTCTGATTTCCACAGCTATCGATTTACTTTAAGCCACGCACAAAACCCACGTTTAACACGTGTGGCCATATCTTCATACTTGCCATTTCTGGTCCCTAACATGGTCACACACTTTTGTCTTGGCTATCTTGACACTTTTCCTCGAACTGACCTAGCGCTCCTTGGAAGACGTTTTGCCATCCTCTAGCACCCTGTTCCAAAGCACCAGCGTTGAATTATCTGCGAACAGAGAGTCACTTGTCGAAAAACTTCTGCTCGCTGCCTCTGGTTGTTTTTTATTGGAGTAAGTGGCTATTGGGGTATGCTGTTTGTTTCCCTGTCTCAAGCTCCAGGCAAGACGGTAAGCTTCCCCATTTTTCTCTGCTTTTTCTCGTCCCTTC
Organism: Symsagittifera roscoffensis; assembly: GCF_963678635.1. NCBI lineage: Eukaryota > Metazoa > Xenacoelomorpha > Acoela > Convolutidae > Symsagittifera > Symsagittifera roscoffensis. The sequence goes on along the minus strand of NC_087069.1, from coordinate 28,974,628 downwards.
ATGTGAGCCATCCGTACAGCTCGTATGTGGTATATATTGTACAAGATAGATGATATGGCACAACTCTTCTTGAAGATCGCGCTGTTATCTCTAATTCTCACTGAGGTTGTCTTGGCCTTTTATTCCATAGCACGTTTTCTCATGGAGGACCTGGATATTAGTATACTGGTTACTTCTTACGTACAATGTTACCCCTAGGCGTTCCAAATTTCTTTAAAAAAGAGGTCTTTTGGTTCTTGTGTAGACTTTTGTTATATCTAGGAGCATTGCACCTGGACGTCGACGACCGACAGTTCGGCTATAAGCCAGCACTTGTCTTGTATCCTCATACATTAGAAGTATCGATTATGGGTTGCGTCTGCGTCGAGCGCCCACTGCGGAAACCGTTTTCAATGCCATCCATAGCGCCGATCTCTTCTTCCTATTTTGGTATCCATGTTGCAAAGCAACGATCCTCCCCCTGCAAACGAATGGGAGAAGGCACACACAGCGGAACCTGTCTAAGAAATACCGTACAGTTTTTGTGTATTGGAACTATTCACTCTTCGTTGCATCCTTCTGGCCAGTCTGATGGATCAGTTTCAATCTGTCTCCTTTCTGCAGAGGCATTTAATGCCATCCATTCTACAACCGTCAAAATTTGGTGCTCCGTTGTTAATCATCTGCAGCTGTTCATAGAACTGCTTGAGGGTTATACCATCCTTCAGGCGTTTTGCTGCTTCCCTCGCGTTATCAGCTGTCCTTTCTTGAGTCTTCAATCATGTGGCTTCGATTTCCTCTGTAGTTCTTTCGAAGCTCTGACTAGACACCTCCAATAAATGCAACCGATATTCTGCTGGCCTAAAGAAATCTTCTTTTATTGTCTGGGCGTCCTTCACACCGATCTTCCTTATGGTTTGATGCAGCTTCCGCGAATCCCCAGTACTTTCGGATGTTTCAGCCTCTTCTATTACTCGGTGCCTCTTCTCAATTCTTCTCACCCTTCTTTTCTTGCTTTTTGGTTCTCCTCTCGGCCTCTCTACAGTAGGATATCCGAGTTTCAGCAATGGAATTCTGTATTTCTGCGTCAGCTCGCTGATTCGCTGTTTTAGTTCATCCAGGTGTTTGTCTATCGACATGTTCAGTCCTAGCTTCTGCCTCGGGCTGCAGGTTTACTTGGCAGTACTCGACACGGCAATTGACTCTTTCGCCCAATCGAAGTCTTCCTGTCGTAACTTTTTAAGAAGGGCTTCTAATAGTGGGTTCTCCGGCCCCGTTCCCTGAGTTTGTCCCAGTTGATAGCAGCCTGTCGCTTTGGACCACTTGTTAGGACGACTAACAAACTACCTGTTAGGCTCTTGGGCTCACTACGCTTTGTGTTAACGGTTTGCGCGCACCTTGCCTCTCGATTTTTTTTGCTACTGTTTCATGACAGAACGGTGTACTTCGTGCCATCCAATGTGTGTAGGTTTTTTCCAGGTGCCTAGGTTGTTGTGCCAAAAGAAGCTGTTCACCCAACAGAGTGGCTTTTCATGATACCAGTCTATTAAATATCTGCCCGCAGCGTTGTTCCTCCACGAGGCCGAACGGACTTGCAGCTTCACCTGCTTCTCATTCCTGTATGTCTGTCACAGTCGAGTTGAAATCTCCTCATACAATCAGGATGTCACTAATAACTTTAGGTTTATCTCTGGTTGCTTACCTCCTCGCGTTAATCTCTAAACACTTCAGGAGCAGCGTTCTACAAGGGCTGGTATAGCGCTGTGAGCTTTATGCTGTACACAAACACTTCGGTGCTCCTGTTAGCACAGATTATTTGGCATCCTTGATAGCGCCAATTAGTTGCTCCTAGGCCCTGTAGCAAAACACCGCTGCGGTATTCATGAATAAGCACACCAAAAAGTTCTTTCAGTTTGACCAATTTTATACCTGGTATCTCCTCGAGCATCTCTGCGAAGAACACCATCTCAGCTTTTGACATCGACACTTCTCGCCAGATCTCACAAACCTGTTCCCTCTTGGAAAGCTGACCCATGCCTCTCTGATACTCCATGTCTAGATTGTGGTGAACCTATGATTCTCCGGGGTTTGTATAGTATTGGTCCATTTTTCATTTTTTTCGTCCCGTAGGTCCTGTCTCCTTTCTCTCCTAACTTTCCGCTGGCAATGCCTTCGCAGTTGTTTAAAACCTGTTTCATTATCCGGATTGTCTTTTCGTTTGGTTGGATGGCAGCAAACTCCTAGAAACTCTGGGGACAATTGTCCGTCCTTCCCTGGGTCCGTGCGATTCCATAGGAGCCATTCCTTGCATCCGTTTCATATTACCGACCATGTCGTCCTTGAGACGACTAATTGGCATTTTGTGCATCTCCACTTCTTAGGACGGTGGGTCTGATAGGGATCTTCGACTCGACAGTGCAGCTTCGGCTGTTTAGCCTAGGCTGCATTGTCGAGTCGAAGATCTCTATCAAACCCACCGGGGTTGAAGCCGAATTCCAGATGAGACACCAGGCGATAATGACACTGATACACTGCTGTGCCTCTGCACTTCCTTGGTTTGCATTTTGTGCTACCATTGGGATCTGCGCCTTTTCCTTTTTGAAGGAAACAAACCATGAAGAAGCTCATAAGCTAGAGCGCCTGTCTATTTTCTTGGCCAGTAACTTTTTTTCCTGGCCAGTAACTTTTCGTAAACTATTTTCTCAACTCTTTTCACAACACTGTCAATCAGACTTTGTTTTCCACTAATTCGTTCAAGTTGTAGAAAACCATCTATTTTTTTCTCTTTTTTCCTGACTCTTATCAAACGGCAAAACCATTACGCCATTTTCATTCAAATGCTTTCTGGCTTTTTCAACCCTTAAACTGATTATTTATTGCTTCAACTCTTTTGCATTTTTTTGCAGCAAATATTTTTTGTCCAGGTGTTCCATTTGACTCCAGTTCAGACAAAAACTATCAAATTCAGCAAGAAAATCAGTCGGATTTTTTGGTGCTAAAATTAACACCTCCTTCGCCCAACTCTCATTCACTTATCGCTCAAGTTTTTTTGTGGTCTATCTTGGCTTTCTGAGAGTTTGCTAACCTTGCTATCGCGTTGGCTGATCAGATTGTAAGTTTTACACTTTGCTTGCTGATTGAGATAGATCACTACTGAAGACCACTACTTCCATACCCCTTCTTCTTACACACCTTGCTTTCACTAGATTCCCTGATGCTTTTCTACTATCCGCATTTGCCTGAAGTATCTGAGAGTTGTGCAGCACTCGATCGAAAGAAAAATTGCCTATCCGACATGCAAAATAAATCAGGTGCTATGTCGTTATCATGACATTGTTTAAGAACTAAAATTTTCAAAAAATACTTAGCAAAATGAAATTATTTTTTTTAGATAATCCAATAGAAAAGTCAAACTAAATTTGTTTAAAAACCAATGGTGGTAGAAAACATTTTATTGTTTTTGGTTTTTGCAGGCCACGAAAACTTAAACGCATGTGGTTTTGAGGAAAAAACAATAGTATCTTACCACTCACTGTTCGTTCGCCTCTGCTTCTTGAAGTCTTCTAACGAATGCTTACGCATTACGGGGCCAAACTCTGCTTTTTAGGAAATGTGAGTGGATTCCGCAGTGAGGATGCTCCCTTTGTTTGTCTTTTGTTCTTTCATTTTCTTTGACTGATGTGACAAATTGTTCTATGCTTAAAGACTTGTCTCTGGAATCCAGGAAAATACAGACACAAAATTGTGCGCTTATTCAGTGCACAGTTTAGCCTCATAATGCGTCGTTTACGCCTTTCTCCTGCGACCTCCCAGGGATGGCTTCTTGGTCTATGCCCATGTCATCACCAAATTTTCGGGCAAATGAGCTCGATGGACAAAACTCTCGCATTGACTTCAGTTCCAACTAGCTTGATTGTGGTAATTGTTGATACTCTCTGATAAACGTGGGATTCTCTATCTCTATCTAGAGATAAGATTACTCAATTTCCTCTATTATGTTTATCTATAGTTTGTGCGGAGCATCAAAGAAACCGGGAAATTCCCGCTCTTTGCTGTAAACAATAATTTTTACCAGTCAAACATATACAACTACAATTATATAACAACCTGGGTATTCTTTAAAAGCTTTTCTTTCTGAAATCTCAAACGTTTTTAGATTTTTTTTTTACATTTTTACTTCCGCAATAATTTTTTAATTCCGAAGGATAAACCCCATGCACGGTGGCGAGAAAAACGTTCATAGGAGAATATCGTTACGAAGGTAGATACAAATAATCTTCTTATCTGAAGGCTGCTCAGCCTTTGTCAGTCAGCTCAACTGTCCACGAATATTCTGTAGTTCGAGAAAAGATGTGAACATGTCTAATTCCCAGTATTATCCAGCGTCGATAAAAACAACTTGAACGTAACGCTTGAAATCCCCGAACCTGTTAGAGAACTCGTTTCATTTATGGCAGCTGGAGTAAAGAAGTTACTTTGCGTATAGGTTTGTGACTTCCTTTTTTACCGATTTACAATGATCACCAATAGTGTCAAATTCCTTTATTCTAAGCATTCCTTCAATTTGCATTTCATCTTAGATACAATTTACAGACGACCTCATCGTTGTCTATATTCAAGGATTTGAATCTTCAAATTAAGAATCTATAAGAGTCAGTTCACTTGCATAAACTTGGGATTAGCATTGTTGCCTTTTAATGAAAACTTTTAATCACGATTTTGTCTTTTTTCTAGTGCGGGCGCTACAATTTAGAAGTATAATCCAGATGCAGTCTCATCAAACTGCGAAACTAAATCAATGCACACGAATCGATCCATTACTACTAAGATTCAAACCTGCTTCACATCAATCAAGTCAAGTTTTTGCGTGAATTAAAATCAAAAATGGCTGACAGGATTTCAAGAAAATCTGGGCTGCAACAAATTTCCAAATTATTAGACAAACTGGACGCAATTCATGGCACAAAACTTCTCCTTTTTTGCATAAACATCTGTGTGTAAAGCAATTTCATGAAAAAGTACGGTCTAAATTTAAAAAGCCCATTTTGTGAGGTAATAAAATGAAACCGCAAAAAAATTTTTTTTCAAATTTTGCCAGCTGTTTTAATGACAGTCCAGCTTTCTTTCCGCTCGCTTTCAAACAGTATCCAGTTTTTTAGCCTCGGCTGCGCCATTGATCTTATTTTGTGCGAAATATTTGATTAAACTAATCGGTTGTTCGGTATGACATGAACGAAGCATCAAAGCATTAAAGCTGCGGAAAAACTGAAGAAGGATGACTTGGCCTATCGTTTTGAAAAATGCAACAAGGAATTTCTCAAGACAGTCAAAATTGAGGGCCCCATAAGGTTCCGTGGCTTGCCACATGTGCTATTGTTGGTCACATCAGGTGGAACTAAACGGTAATTGACTTCTTAGCCCCTGCTAAAAAAAGGACAGGCTCCTCTTGTAATCTCGAAAAGGCGGCAATCGAGGGGAAGATTATAGAAGTTACAAAAATGTAGACATTTTCTGTTGAATTTTTTGTTTAGTGAAACATTCATTTTGAGTTAGGACCGAAGTGTATAACTCATAGAGTAATTTCGGATAGGGTACACCGTCTGCTCGTCACGCTATCTTATTTTCGGCCGGATAGATTCGTGCAACTTCTTAGTCTAATACCGATCCTAATCTTACTCTTATACTATCTAGTCTCAGGTTGTTTAACTAGTCTCTGCTAGGCTCAATAGATCTAGGGTATACTGGTTTATTGCGGCTGCTGAAGTACTCGGGAGAGTTCAACTAATTTCTAAGTTAAATTCAAATCTCTCTGGTGCTGAAATTACAAGTAATTTCAGCACTTACAAATAAGTGGATTGTTAGTTAGATGGATCATGATTGGTTAATATTAAATACTTTACATTGGTAAAATATCTAATTTATCCAATCATAAAATGTAGTTTAGATCAGGTTCCACCCATCCGGGTTTTACAGAGTTTTTTAGAATAGTTTTTCTGTAATTCGAAGGATGGATGATGGACGTTGGTATTTGGCGAACATCATATTTCTTTTCCATTTTCTCTTGCTAGAGAAGTTCCAGGATGCTGGAATTAGGGACATCAAACGTTGTGTCTTCTTGCGACAACGACTGTGCTTTCGCAACAAACTCAAATCTGATTTCAGAATGGTTGGCTATGTCAGGTTTTTCTGTTTCTCGTAGAGAACTTCTTTTGTGTTTGATCTTGTTTGGGAATGGCGTGGAGATTGTGCATGGAGGGGATGCCTGGTTACTCGGATCTGTACGTATACTTGAACATCGAGGTGGTCATTGGTCTAGTTCAATGAAGTCCTTTTCTGCGAAGTCAAGTCGTACTCTAAATCCTTTGAGTTGTGATTGTGAGCGGCATATCGATTGTAGTTGGCCATTCTTTTTCGAGTGTAGTGGAGTTGTTTTGTCTTTGGATGTTCGTCCTTGGTGTTGTATTCTGATCTATGTATTGCATAATGTAATTTACATTTTATAAAACTTTTATTAGTTTAATATTTTTTAATTATGATTTTGGTTAGTTGTTTTCACAAAAGCTTTTTGTTTTAGTTCAGTTATTTTGAAGAGTTACTCACCCTTGAGTAGCTCTTATTAAAAATAGGAGTGTGTGTCACAAAGCGTGGATGTAGCGCGGTGGGTTAGGCCGGCTATAAAGCATGCTCAGGACGTCCTCTTCTGGTGGGTTAGGCCAGGAGTGGGAGTATGATTGCATGCGGTTTTTGTGAGAGGTCCTGTTATGTGACAACGTTTTATGTTGGGTTTGTTGTGGTTTTTTTTTTATGTTTTGTTGGTTATGTCCTTTTTTCAAAAATCAAATTGTTTGTGGTATGGGTTTGTCTTTCGACTTTTTTGTGTTTTATTATTTCTTTCTTAGACTTTATAATAGTCTTCAAAAGAATAATTTATCCAGTTTTAAACTGGGTTAATCCGGTTTGGGTACCGTTGGTTTCCTTTTTTTAGTCATGCTGTTATTCTATGATTTGTGGTGTTTAGTAAGCTGCGTTGGTTAGTGTTGTTTAGTATATAATTCCTTTCCAACCGGGTTAAAGGAAAGTTTGAAACGTGTTATCTTGTGTTAGAGTTGTTGAGTGTGAAAGCTTGAAACTGAAATTCATTATTTTAAACAATTCTTCGTGGGCGAGCTGTGCGAGTGTGGATAGAATTTTTGTGCAAATGAATGGAAATATCAAAAGGTTTGCATTTTCGTTTTATCAATTTACTACATAGAAATTCAAATTTTACTGCTATTTGTTGGGAAAAATTAAGTTACAAATTTTCATCATAATTAGATTTACTGCTTGTGGGGAAAAAATTTATAAATTAAATTACTGCATTGGTATTATATTTATTTAATTGTTTGGTGCAAAAAATTAATAGAGTTTTTAAACAGTTTGAAGAAGTTTTCGATTTTTTATTTTTCTTTTGTGAATTTTTTAGATGATCGTTGGATGAAGGCTAAAATTCTAAAGAAGACATGGATAAAGAATGGTTAGTTTCTAATTCTATTTTAATTAGTTAATAATATGTATAATTCATACTTACCTGTTAGTCGTCGGGGAAGAAACCGTGGGGGAAGATGTCGTGGATGAGATTGGAAGTTGTTGGTAATTTAGCTAAGATGCGGATGATATTTTTAGTTTGAAGCAGTGGCCAAAGCAATTGAAGTGCTTTAATTGGTGTTAGTTCTTCAGTGCCAACTGCAAACTCATAAGGTGTGTTTTGGATTAGATTATATAATTTGTGATTGAATTTAGTGTTGTGATGATATTAGTGAGCTTATGAATGCTGTTATGTTTAGGTGATGAAGCTGGAACAACAGGATGATTTATGATTACTAACCATTTATTGTCATGCTACTAATTTTTATTTTGATTTTTCAATAAATATTTTTCAAACATGTTTTGTATATTACTGCAGAATTTAGGAAAACGATCTGAGATCTTTTTATCAATCGTTATTGTATATTAATAATTTTGTTTAGCGCCTGAAATGATTTTGAAGATTGACTTCAAGGTTTTATGTTTGCAAATGAAAATCTAATTTCATTGCCAGTAGTATTCTAAATACAAAAGTTTGTGTTGGCTTTTGCCGAACTATCATATAACTATATGGTAAGTTTCTACTTTGTCGTATCTCGTCTCTGGTTCGAGGTCTTCTTCCAATTCCGGGTAGTTCTGTTATTGTTCGGAATATTGGCTCTGATCTATTGAGTCGTAGAGACATTTCGATTAAATTATCGTCGTATAACATTTTGTAAATGTTTTGTCTAAATTCTAATTTATTATTGGTTAATTCTAAGCTATTAAGGTCTTGTTCGAGACTTATGGTCGCACCAGATGAGTTAGGACCGAAGTGTATAACTCATAGAGTAATTTCGGATAGGGTACACCGTCTGCTCGTCACGCTATTTTATTTTCGGCCGGATAGATTCGTGCAACTTCTTAGTCTAATACCGATCCTAATCTTACTCTTATACTATCTAGTCTCAGGTTGTTTAACTAGTCTCTGCTAGGCTCAATAGATCTAGGGTATACTGGTTTATTGCGGCTGCTGAAGTACTCGGGAGAGTTCAACTAATTTCTAAGTTAAATTCAAATCTCTCTGGTGCTGAAATTACAAGTAATTTCAGCACTTACAAATAAGTGGATTGTTAGTTAGATGGATCATGATTGGTTAATATTAAATACTTTACATTGGTAAAATATCTAATTTATCCAATCATAAAATGTAGTTTAGATCAGGTTCCAATTTACAGAAAAGAAAATTGAGCTAACTTTTCGAACTTTACCTTTCGAATCTCAGGATGCCGCCGGCCCTAGCGCTGATTTTTTTATGAGTAAGATCTGCGAGAACCCGAACAAAAGTTACGAGACACTCATAGTAGTGTTTTTCAAAAAAAAATCTTGCTCGCATTAATATACAGGTTGGGAGGGCAGAAAGCAGCCTGTATATTCGACATTATTAAGGAAAAAACTACTTTTTTTTCAGAGCAAAAAAAGGAAAAGCCGCCTTGTAAAAAACTTGTAATACCTTCGGCTTCAATTCAAATCAACCTTTCATGCGTTACTTTCAACTCCAGTTTATTCTCAATAGATGTTAGTGTTCTTAAGCTGGTTGGCTTGAAAATTTTTCGCAAAACAAAGAGGAAATTTTTGTAGACACAAGAAACCTAAAAACAACCTCATTTTTTAATCATCGTACCTTCATATCAAAGAAATAAGTTTGAATATAATTCAATTTTGGTATATTCTGTGCAGATGCTAGATTGCCAACTCTGGTTGACTTGATAACCAGTCATCTCGACTCTTTCCACTTTCCTTCCCGGTATGCTTCCCTTAACGTTTCACTAACTTGTTTTCGAGATTTCCGGCCTACATTTTTAAGTTATTGAAAATTTTCTCGAGGGGGTGGTTCATTGTTATGATTTTCAAGGATTTGATTACTGAAAGTTCGGAAATCAACAATTGATTGATCAAGCCTGTCTAACTCAATTTTTGGGGTTAATTTCTTATAAAATTCCTATGATAAATTTTAATTGATAAGATAATTCCCAAAAAATCCAAAAAAAAGCTGTTCTAGATGAGATGAGTTGAAGAGTTACTGTATACTCGAATTGAATTTCAAGAAATCAATTGTTTAGGTGGTTCAGATTTTTCAAAAAAAGTGCCGCGTAAGAGAAGACTTAAGCGGCGCGACTCAAGAAAGGAATTAAGCGGCGCGACTTAAGAAAAGACTGACTGCGCGACTAAAGAAAAGACTTAAACGGCGCGATTTACGAAAAGAATTAATTGGCGCGATATACGAAAAGACTTAAGTGGCGCGACTTAAGAAAAGACTTAAGCGGCGCGACTTAAGAAAAGACTTAGGCGGCGCGACTTAAGAAAAGACTTAAGCGGCGCGACTTGAGAAAAGACTTAAGCGGCGCGACTTAAGAAAAGACTTAAGCGGCGCGACTTAAGAAATGACTTAAGCGGCGCGACTTAAGAAAAGACTTAAGCGGCGCGACTTAAGAAATGACTGACGGCGCTACTTAAGAAAAGACTGAAGGGGCGCGACTTAAGAAAAGACTTAGGCGGCGCGACTTAAGAAAAGACTTAAGCGGCGCGACTTGAGAAAAGACTTAAGCAGCGCGACTTAAGAAAAGACTGACTGCGCGATTAAAGAAAAGACTTAAACGACGCGATTTACGAAAAGACTTAATTGGCGCGATATACGAAAAGATTTAAGTGGCACGACTTATGAAAAGACTGACTGCGCGACTTAAGAAAAGACCTAATTGGCGCGATATACGAAAAGACTTAAATGACGCGACTTATGAAAAGACTGACGGCGCTACTTAAGAAAAGACTTAAGGGGCGCGACTTAAGAAAAGGCTTAGGCGGCGCGACTTAAGAAAAGACTTAAGCGGCGCGACTTGAGAAAAGACTTAAGCAGCGCGACTTAAGAAAAGACTTAAGCGGCGCGACTTAAGAAAAGACCTAAGCGGCGCGACTTAAGAAAAGACTTAAGCGGCGCGACTTACGAAAAGACATAAGCGGCGCGACTTAAGAAAATATTTAAGCGGTGCGACTTAAGAAACGACTTAAGCAGCGCGACTTAAAAACAGAACTAAGCGGCGCAAATTAAGAAAAGACTTAGGCGGCGCGACTTAAAAAAGACTTAAGTGGCGCGATTTAAGAAAAGACTGACTGCGCGACTCAAGAAAAAACTTAAGCGGTGCGACTTTAGAAATGACTGACGGCACCACTTAAGAAAAGACTTAAGCGGTGCGACTTAAGAAAAGACTTAAGCGGCGCGACTTAAGAAAAGACTTAGGCGGCGCGACTTAAGAAAAGACTTAAGCGGCGCGACTTGAGAAAAGACTTAAGCGGCGCGACTTAAGAAAAGACTTAAGCGGCGCGACTTAAGAAATGACTGACGGCGCTACTTAAGAAAAGACTGAAGGGGCGCGACTTAAGAAAAGACTTAGGCGGCGCGACTTAAGAAAAGACTTAAGCGGCGCGACTTGAGAAAAGACTTAAGCAGCGCGACTTAAGAAAAGACTGACTGCGCGATTAAAGAAAAGACTTAAACGACGCGATTTACGAAAAGACTTAATTGGCGCGGTATACGAAAAGATTTAAGTGGCACGACTTATGAAAAGACTGACTGCGCGACTTAAGAAAAGACCTAATTGGCGCGATATACGAAAAGACTTAAATGACGCGACTTATGAAAAGACTGACGGCGCTACTTAAGAAAAGACTTAAGGGGCGCGACTTAAGAAAAGGCTTAGGCGGCGCGACTTAAGAAAAGACTTAAGCGGCGCGACTTGAGAAAAGACTTAAGCAGCGCGACTTAAGAAAAGACTTAAGCGGCGCGACTTAAGAAAAGACCTAAGCAGCGCGACTTAAGAAAAGACTTAAGCGGCGCGACTTACGAAAAGACATAAGCGGCGCGACTTAAGAAAATATTTAAGCGGTGCGACTTAAGAAACGACTTAAGCAGCGCCACTTAAAAACAGAACTAAGCGGCGCAAATTAAGAAAAGACTTAGGCGGCGCGACTTAAAAAAGACTTAAGTGGCGCGATTTAAGAAAAGACTGACTGCGCGACTCAAGAAAAAACTTAAGCGGTGCGACTTAAGAAATGACTGACGGCACCACTTAAGAAAATACTTAAGCGGTGCGACTTAAGAAAAGACTTAGGCGGCGCGATTTAAGAACAGACTTAAGCGGCGCGACTTAAGAAAAGACTTATGCGGCGCGATTTACGAAAAAACTGATGGCGTAAATTGAGAAAAAAATTTGAGTGCAACTTAAGAAAAAATGTTAGCGCAGTGACTTACAAAAGACTGTCAGCACGACTTAAGAAAACACTTAAGCGGCGGGTGACTTATGCAAAAATAGGGGGCGCGTATTCAGAAAAAACTGACAGCGCAACTAAAGAAAACACATTTTTGTCGCAATTTAAAAAAAAACTTGCTCGACAAAAAGTTTGCAGCGCGATAGGACAAAAAACTTTAACAGCAAGATTATAAACAATACTTAAGCTGCGTTACTTAGCAAAATCTAGAAAAGACAGACGAATAACAAAAAGACAGACAACTCAATTTTTAAAGAAAAATATTTTTGCTGCGCGACTCAAGAAAAGACCGACAGCCTGACTTACAAACGACTGACAGCGCAAAATAAGAAAGTTTTTAACGACTCAAGTTGTTGCGGTTTGATCTTAGTCGCCCGGTTGCGCGATTACTTCATGTCGCACCGGTCGTCCGATTTTTTTTCAGTCGCAACGGTCTTGAAGTGTCAACATAAAGACGCGGCGCAGGTCTGGAATGGTCAAATGTGGGCCGCGCCGATCTTTTGATGAATCGCGGAACTCGAACGAGAGCTCACAAATAACAAAGGGGAGGAAAAAAGCAAAAAAACGTAGCGCCGCGTTTTTGATTCAAACAATTGCTTCCTGGAGACTTTTTAATGAAATGTAAAGTTAAATATATCTCCTATTCAATGTTTAATTAATGTGTTTAGTTTTTGTACTAAAATCAGCTTGCTAACATTTTATGGGAGCCCTTTATAGCAAAACGATTTCCGTAATTTAAATCTTTCATCCATATAATTTAAACAATTACTTTCAGCTGAATGCAAATGTTTTTGAAAATAACTTCTTTAATTTTTTCAGATCAAAAGGAAATTGAATAACTGAATACATGCTAAATTTTGAGAAAAAAATTGATTACTAAAAATTGCCTGTTGGTTTTTTGTAATTGTTTTTGTTAAATGTTGTTTTCTCAACCGCAAATCAAGTTTTGTACGTTAACAATCATTTTCCGAAAAAAATCACTTTTTGCATTCAAAATTTTTTTTTGTGTGCATAACGTAGTCCTGGATACGATAAAGTTGGCTTTTTCTTTTCATTTAATTTTTATTCCAAAAAAAGCTATAAATTTCTGTTTGTTTTGTATGGCGTGTTTATGTATGACTTGATCAATGTCTGATAATTTGAAAATTCAAAAATTTAAAATAATAGTTTTTTTGAAAAATTTTTACCGAAAATAAAAGTTTGTTACTATTCTTATATCACTTGTGAAAGACAGCTCGACGACAATTCAAGTCGTTTCATGTGCAATGTAAATGCAAGATGGTCCAACCTTTGCTGCTTTGAATTACCAATTTCTTCGTCACTTGAGTTTGGTTGCAATCACAACCGATTTTTTTTCAGAAGATAAATTTAGAAACAAAATAAAACTTTTTGTTTTATGGAAAAAACACCTATCATACAATTTCCGTTTATGGGAAAATGTTTGTTATAGAGATTCCATACAATTTTCTGTACGCATGGAATTGTAAAATTTTATAGAAGAATTAATATGGTGTAATTTGTTTTGCGAAAATTGGGTCCAAACGTTTACCCCAAAAAAGGTCATTTTAGCTTTTCTTAGTTAATAAAAAATTACGCCAAAAATGCCCAATCGATCACAGACATAATTAGATCAAAATGAGCCCCTTACGTAGTCGCACAAACTTTAAGAAGGGTATATTCTCCAAAACATTGTAAAAGTTAATTTATTTTATTTGATAGACAAAAAAAGGGTTTTTACTATATAAAATACCAACTATTTTTTAAACGGTTTGCAATTTTTTGTTGGAGATTATACCCTTCTCAAAGTTTGTTGGGCTACGTATCCATTCATAAAATGTAGTTTAGATCAGGTTCCACCCATCCGGGTTTTACAGAGTTTCTTAGAATAGTTCTTCTGTAATTCGAAGGATGGATGATGGACGTTGGTATTTGGCGAACATCATATTTCTTTTCCGTTTTCTCTTGTTAGAGAAGTTCCAGGAAGCTGGAATTAGGGACATCAAACGTTGTGTCTTCTTGCGACAACGACTGTGTCTCCGCAACAAACTCAAATCTGATTTCAGAATGGTTGGCTATGTCAGGTTTTTCTGTTTCTCGTGGAGAACTTCTTTTGTGTCTGATCTTGTCTGGGAATGGCGTGGAGATTGTGCGTGGAGGGGATGCCTGGTTACTCGGATCTGTACGTATACTTGAAAATCGAGGTGGTCATTGGTCTAGTTCAATGAAGTCCTTTTCTGCGAAGTCAAGTCGTACTCTAAATCCTTTGAGTTGTGATTGTGAGCGGCATATCGATTGTAGTTGGCCATTCTTTCTCGAGTGTAGTGGGGTCGTTTTGTCTTTGGATGCTCGTCCTTGGTGTTGTATTCTGATCTATGCATTGCATAATGTAATTTACATTTTATAAAACTTTTATTAGTTTAATATTTTTTAATTATGATTTTAGTTAGTTGTTTCCACAAAAGCTTTTTGTTTTAGTTCAGTTATTTTGAAGAGTTACTCACCCTTGAGTAGCTCTTATTAAAAATAGGAGTGTGTGTCACAAAGCGTGGATGTAGCGCGGTGGGTTAGGCCGGCTATAGAGCATGCTCAGGACGTCCTTCCTGGTGGGTTAGGCCAGGAGTGGGAGTATGATTGCATGCGGTTTTTGTGAGAGGTCCTGTTATGTGACAACGTTTTATGTTGGGTTTGTTGTGGTTTTTCTTATGTCTTGTTGGTTGTGTCCTTTTTTCAAAAATCAAATTGTTTGTGGTATGGGTTTGTCTTTCGACTTTTTTGTGTTTTATTATTTCTTTCTTAGACTTTATAATAGTCTTCAAAAGAATAAATTATCCAGTTTTAAACTGGGTTAATCCGGTTTGGGTACCGTTGGTTTCCTTTTCTTAATCATGCTGTTATTCTATGATTTGTGGTGTGTAGTAAGCTGCGTTGGTTAGTGTTGTTTAGTGTATAATTCCTTTCCAACCGGGTTAAAGGAAAGTTTGAAACGTGTTATCTTGTGTTAGAGTTGTTGAGTGTGAAAGCTTGAAACTGAAATCCATTATTTTAAACAATTCTTCGTGGGCGAGCTGTGCGAGTGTGGATAGAATTTCTGTGCGAATGAATGGAAATATCAAAAGGTTAGTACTGCATTTTCGTTTTATCAATTTACTACATAGAATTTTTAATTTTACTGCTATTTATTGGGAAAAATTAAGTTACAAATTTTCATCATAATTAGATTTACTGCTTGTGGGGAAAAATTTTATAAATTAATTTACTGCATTGGTATTAAATTTATTTAATTTGTTGGTGCAAAAGATTAATAGAATTTTAAATAGTTTGAAGAAGTTTTCGATTTTTTATTTTTCTTTTGTGAATTTTTTAGATGATTGTCGGATGAAGGCTAAAATTCTAAAGAAAACATGGATAAAGAATGGTGAGTTTCTAATTCTATTTTAATTAGTTAGTAATATGTATTATTCATACTTACCTGTTAGTCGTCGGGGAAAAAACCGTGGGGGAAGATGTCGTGGATGAGATCGTAAGTTGTTAGTAGTTTAGCTAAGATGCGGATGATATTTTTAGTTTGAAGCAGTGGCCAAAGCAATTGAAGTGCTTTAATGGTGGTTAGTTCTTCAGTGCCAACTGCAAACTCGTAAGGTGTGTTTTGGATTAGATTATATAATTTGTGATTGAATTTAGTGTTGTGGATGAATTCTAAAATGGGGATTTCTATAGGTTGTACAAATTCGTGTGGGATAAGGAAGGGTCGGGATTCTTCGGCGTTGAAGGTCTTGGTGATGGGGCAAAAGATATACATTTGGGTTATGGGATCATAATTTCGAAGAATACCATGAAGGTTAGTATCTTTAATGCAATATGTGAAGTTAAGAAAGAATGGTGAGGTGTATTTGGAATTGATGAATTGAAAACGATGGTGTGGTTGTCTGGAGGGAGTGTGTAGGTCAAAGTGATTTTGGATGAAACGATAATATGTATATGTGTGAGTTTGTTTAGTGCGCAACATAATGTCGTGTGAGCAGTGCGAATCTCTTTCATGTGGTGCAAGGAAATGAAAGGTTAGTGAAAATATTTGGAAGCGTTCTTTAAAACTTTCGTAGGCTTGTGTGTCTGTTAGTGCTTCTGAAATAATATGGTCAAACTTGCGATCGAAGATATTTAGTGTAAATACATATGGTGTTTTAATGAAAAATTTCTCGGTGATTTGTGGGTTAGCGAAGCGATCGTCGTCTAAGAATTGATCTTGGTTAGTTCTGATGATGTTGTGATCGTAATATTCTAGTGTATATTCATTAGCTCGGGGTGCAGTGTGTGTTTTTAGTGATTTTTTATATCCAATGTAAGTAAATTGTCTAGTTGTTAGTGGTGTAGTGAGTCGATATAGCATGTCCTTATTTCGTTCTATATCGATGTGAGTGTTAGATAAAGGTAAGCAAAGGGGATTAGTAAAATGATAATATGAGGTCCAAGAAAGAGTGGGCATTAAAACGTATTCGTCTACAAAGCTGCGTGTTTCGTTAGTGTCATGAGGGGTGTTTAAGGTGTATTGTGGAAATGAGGGTAAGGTGATAGCTAAAAATTCTTTTGTGTTAGTGTGTTCTGGATGGTTGATATATTCACGGGCTGTTCCTGGTTTCGCTGGGAAAGGATGGTTGGGGAACTTTCTTTTAAAAGTGCGGTAAGCTCTATTAGTGCTGAGTGAAGATTCAGTAGATGTGGATGATGGTGCTAATGATTCAGTATAAATGGTAGAGGGTGTAGGGGTAGGAGGGTTGGATGAATCTATTGTGGATGAAATTTGGTTTATGGTGGGGGTGTTAAGGTGGTAGGGTTGTTGTTGTAGGGTAATAAAATTATCTAGTTCTGGGGAGATTCGGGGGGTGTCTGGAGAATGAGATGATTGGTCTGAATGAAGTGAGGAGTAGGTTGGTGTGACTTGGGAAGCATAAGAGGGTGTAGAATTGATTGGGTCAGGATTATTTGGTAGTATGGGTTGAATAGGGGGGTGGGAAAAATTTGAAGAATTGGTGTGAAATTTATTGGATGGAGATGGTTCAGAGTCGGCAAATTCATCGGGGGTTTCAATATTCGGGTTATTGAGTTGTGAGGTGGAGTATAAAACTGAGATGTGTGAATTAGTATCGGAATTCATGCCTGATGTTACATTACTGGTGGGGAAATCGGGTGGCGGAAAAGCAAAAAGTGGTATTATTGGGATTGGAGTGGTGAGGTTGGTTGGGTGGGAATTTGATCGGTGTAGGTATCCAAGTTGTCGGCTCATCGTGGGCTAAAAAAATTATTATTTTGAGACTGAAAAGCGGTGGTATGGGGTTGTTCAATAATTTGTTCATAAGTATTATCATCTTGTGACTGGTGTGTCATTATATGTTGGATGGGACTTTGTGATATGCTTGGTCGAAAATTTGGATTATGTGTTATTGCTAAATTTCGAAAATTTCGTGGGACTAGGGATAGTGGATGGTTATGTGGTAGGGATGGTAACTGTGGTGCTGTTGGCGTTGTGTCTACATTGTTATGTTCTTCGTCGTATGTGTTCTGTCGTGTTGCTATTTTTGTGTTGTATTCTTTTATTTGTGCGTCTAAAAGAATTTTGTTTATAGATGTAGAAAAGATTCCAAAAAATCCTGCAAAGAGTATGCGTGCTACACTTGCTTGTCTGTTTACTTGTGTGTGTATAGCACATGTGTTGTAGATTCCTTTTAAAAGTGAGAAAAGAAATCCAATAAAGTTAAACATTGCGTATAAAATAGTCAATTTTTCTAAGATGTAGTAGGGCCATCCTAGAAAATCAAGAATTTCATTTTTGAGTGTTACAAAGCTAAAAATATTGATGGGTGATATATCTTGGGGACGGTATTTTTCACCGTTTAGATATATATAATCTTTAATGTCTTTAAAATATCCGCTATAGTCTTGCGTATAGATGTCGGCAAATCCTGCGGTTTCTGCAAGTTTGCGTAAAATTTGGTCAATTGATTGTCTTTGTATAGTGTCCATTTGTGTTAATAATTCTTGGAATTGTTGTGTTCTAATGTGATGTTGAATATCTGATTTTGAATATATTCCTATTGATTGTAAGTCTATATTTGGGTTTCGAGCAATAGCGCGAATGCTTTCTGGTGAAAATTTTTTGAGTGATTGCATTAATGTGGGATATGGGGTGAGAAGGTAATATTTATCTTCATCAGGGTTTAGTTGTACTACATTGTGGCTATTTTTTGATCCACATGGGACTGCGGTATCCCAGAAATAGGTTCTTCGTGAAAGTGTGTCAACGAAATGTACTTTATTCTTATAAAAGATAGGGATTCTTTTATAGCATCGTTTATCTTCAAAAACGTATAGTGGTGATACTTTTTTAGTACAAGTATAAAACCATAAGATGTTTCCTTCATAGTCTAAAAAATTTGATCTATTTCCTGATAGTAAATATGCTGCGTAGGGTATTTTTAATACTGCTAGTGCAAGTGATTGTAATATTTGTGTTCTTTCTAATTCGCATAGTTGGTGTAGTGTTTCTATTTCGGAGAGTGACATTTCTTGAAAAATTCGGCAAATCGTATAATCTAGTTTCATGTCTAAGTGAATATCATAGTGGATATTACCGAAATATGTACTATTCATTAGTGATAGTTCTTGTAAACGTGTGCTTTGAGCGTCTTGGGGTTTTAGATGTCCACCAGGTTGACCTGTATTCTTTTGAAAATTAACTGGTATATATGATGTTCCTTCGTTTAGGGGATGACTTGTGGCGTATGGGTCGACTTTTGTTTTTCCAGTGGTCATGTCGAATCGATTTTCGTATTCAACTAATATTTCGGAGTATTGTGTTTTATGAAGTGGGTTTTTGTATTTACATGCAAGTTCTGTTTCTTGATATACTTGAAAACGTGTTAATTTATTTTCTATATTTTGAATGTTTCGAAAATCAGAACTTATTTTTCGTAATGGATTTACTTGTTCATATGGTATTGATTGTATAAAATATTTTTTGTGAATTTTTATCATACGAGCGTGTATTTTTGCTACTTGAAATGTTGTACATGTGTCTTCAGGGAACCAAACAATTGTTGCTTGTGTTCGTGTTGTAGGGTCGCAATAACCTTGATCATTTTTACAAGGTAATCTGATTCCTTGATAGATCATTGTGTTGTCTGATAAATCTCGTGTGAGTTGTATTTTTTCGAGTTGTATTTTCCAATCGAAAAACATTATCTCTTGGTATCCTTTATTTTTTGTGTCTGCTTTGCAGTTTGATGGGTTATTTATACCAATGTGTGGTATCCAATGTTTATCGTGTATGTCATAGGTTAATCGTCCGTGTGCGCCGTTATATGGGTATTTGTCATCTAGTTTTATATGTCCTTGGTATCTTTCAAGTTGTGATTGATGTACAGAGTCTGAAAAAACTTGAAAGTATACTAACTTTCTATCTGAGTTTTTTTTTTGTGTGATATTTAGTCTAAGTAACTCGTTTTTACAATCTTTGGAATTTAGGTGTAAAAGTCGTTCTATATTACTCTGGTAGAATGATTCATGGTCAAGTCGGTTTTTATTTCCGTTCGAGACTTGTGAACAATGTACTTTCTTTTTGGGAAAATGTTGCTGTGAATTTATATCCTGTAACTGTTGTTGCTCGGGCTTTTGAATAAAGTGTTGCTATTACATTTGTAGTTTCTATTGCTTGGGGTTCTGTTTCGCATTGTGATACTTGATTTATTGCATACTTGTGTAGTGTTTTTTGTTCGTTTTCTTCACAATCGTAATGTGTTACTAATAAATCTTGGGGTCCTGTGCGGGGGGAAGGGTTTATGTTTTGATTTGAGATTACTAGAAAAAGGAGTTGGAGAAAAATTAATAATTTTAGAATATACATGTGTATGATAATCCTGAGTATGGGTTATAAAATGTAATGTAACCAATTGTCTTTTTGGTATATCTGTCGTATTTATATATTACTTCAGTGGTTATAAATGGTGGTGGTAGTGATTGAGCTGTTATGTTTGGTGGGTTTAATGGGTAGGGATGTTGAGTAATGTTGTTTATTTTAACTGTGATTTCAAACTCTAATTGTAAACTGTTTTGTTGGAGTATTTGGATATTGTGATCACGGATATCGTCGTGAATGTCTTGTCGATATTGTAGTCTATTAAATGCCCAGTTGTGAAGGCGATTACTTTCTAGATGTTGTCCAATTAATGGTGGAGGTGCTGTAAATGTATTCCAATCTAGTCTTAAAGGGATATTTGTTGATGATTGTTCTCGATATCTTGCGTCAAGATTATTTGGAAAATTTAAGTTAAAAGGCGTCGGTGAAACTTGACTAATTGATGGTGTTGATGGTAGTGATAATGTTTCTGGTAGTGATGAGGATGTTGTATCTGAAGAAATGTCTAATGGGTCGTTGATTAAATTTGGTTCACCTTGTGTGAATGAATGTGTTGTCCAATATGGTAGTCGTGATGTTTGGTTTGGGGGATTAAAGGGATTTTCACGTATTTGTTCAGATGTTGGTGTTGAACCTAAGTAATCTGAGGGTAGGCCTGAAGTACTTCGTTGTGAAAGAAGTGTAGGGGTTTCTGGTAAGATACCAGTGGGATTTTCTGGAGTGCTTTGTGATGGTGATTGAGGTATTTCAAAGTGAACTCGGGGAGTTTGAAAATTTCTATTTCGTCGAGGATGTATAATTTGTCTATTTATTTCTGTTGTGTTTTGGTTCTGACTAAGATTTCGTATTCTACTTAGTTCTTGTGGTAGTGTTGGGTATAGGTTATATATTGGTTCACTCAAAGGTGCTTGTCGTTGAACTGGTTCTAGTGGTTCAGATAAACGAGCGTGTCGTTCTTCAAAAGTGTATGGGTTATCTTGAAAAGAAATTCGTGTAGATGTTTGAGGGTTTTGAGTAGTTGAAGGTGTTGTTGGGTTATCTTGGGATGATGTCGGTGAGGACTGACTTTGTGACTGTTGGGTAGCAATTTTTGATAGGTTTTTGATTTATTATTTTAGTGAAAAAGTTTATGTTTATTATAATATTCTTCTAAAAAAAGAATTAGAAGGATTGTTGCTAGGGCAAATGTGAGGATTGCTTTCTTTATACATTTGCATATGGTCAAAATGAGGGATGATAAAAATGTTATGAAAATTACAAATAGTAGAAAAATATCAGTTCTACTGAAAATAGTTCGTATCATTTAGACAAGTTGTATGAATCGTACCTGTGGATATAATCAAGGGTTTTTGAAAGTTGGAGAAATAGTTCGAATATAGTGTAGAAAATTAAAAAAATATTACAAAAAATGATTAAGATTATTAGAAAAGATTCAAGGATATCAAAAAGAAATATTATGAAAGTTTCAAGTATCGTAAAAAATTGTTTGAGATTTGTGATAATTTTAGTGACTGTTTGATAGAAGAGCATTTAAGAAATGACTTCTTGATCGAATATTTTTTGTTGTTTGGCGCAATTTTCAAGTGTGGTCGGATTATTTATTAGTTTTTTGACAAGTGGGTTGAGTTTTGTAAAAAATTGTTGGGGGCAATTTTTATGGTGATCGGGAGGTCGTCTTTTTCTTTATTTTTGTTTGTCAAATGATCCGGGGTATGGTGAGATTTTTGTACTTTAGGCTAATTAAAATGTTCGTTTTGTTACTTTAGGCTAAGTTAACAGATTTGTTTGGGGGGTATTCGTGGTCTGAGGTGGGGAAATATTGTTGATCTTTGGGTTATTAGATAAGGGAGGGTTATGATATTATGGTGATATTTATTTTAGTTGTCAAATTGGAGTGGTTTGCTTATTTTTGACCTGGAGGTCGCAAAGTTATAGTTATAGATATGCCTGGAGTTTTATATCGTTCGTCTAGTTGATCTGAGTTTAAGTTAGAGAAGGTGACGGATTGGATGAATCCTATTGGTCTAAATTTGAACTAGAATCATTGCGTGTTTGTCAGCATGTTATTTTGAAAAATGAAAATTGAAAATGTTTCAGAGGTTTCAAGTCTGTGAAGTATAGAGCTAAATTTGCTTTTGAAATTCGACTTTCTTTAATATTTTAGATTAGGGGATGAATATTTTATAATTTTTACGTGGTTGATTTCTAAGTCGTGATGATTTTCTATGTTCTGATTTATCGATTTGCTCTTGGGGTATTATTTGTTCGGTCATTTTTCTATTTTTTCTTTCTTTTTGAGATGTTTTTTGGTCTAGGTTTTTGTATTGTTTTTGGTGGTGGTTGATTTTGTATTTTTATTTCCGAGGTGAATATCATTTTGTTCCTTTGTTGTGTTTTCCGGATGTGGGTCATTTTGAATAATTTTTAAACCTGTAAAAGAATATAATTGAGTTAGTTCGCGGAGTGCGTATTCTTTTGGATAATAAGGTAATAGGTTATTCCGGTGCTGAACGATTTCTTTTTTGTCTGAGTCGGTGATTTTATATGTGACATCAGTGGGTTTTGCAATTATTTGGTATGGACCTTTACGAAGGGGTTGTAATTTTTTAGAAATTCCTTTTTGAGTGGTAAAATTGGGTATTAAAACAAATGTTCCAATTTTTAAATCGGAGGCTGGTGTAAAGCGTGAATTTATTTGTTCATTAATGTTTTGCCTTTGTAACAACTTTTTTGTTATTTTTTGATAAATTTCATTGTGTTTTTTATCTCTATTTAAAATCCATTCGGTGTGTGTACCGGAGGCTAATTTAAGAATTTGTGGGTGATGAAAATGATCTTCATCGTGTGTATGTAAAGGTAGGTTATAACAAATTGAGTCTTTATTTGGTTGACAATAACCTTGTGCGTTTTTATGAGAATTTGCTGTAAACATTATTGGTTTGCGTGGCTTTTGGTTAAAAACCATTTCATATGGTGACATTCCTGGAGTTGTCGTGATTTGTGAATTATATGCTAAGGGAAATAGTTTTACATCTGCTGACCATTCGGTATATCTTGTATCATTTCCATTGATGATACATCTAAGATATTCTTGTAATGAACGGTTCATACCTTCGACTAAGCCATTTGTCCAAGGTGCGTGAGACGACGTGGTTTGTGTTTAATGTTATATAAATGACATAACGTGATGATTTAATTATTTATGAATTCTGTACCGTTGTCTGTAACTAAAATTTCTGGTAGTCCAAATTTGGCTATCCAGTGTTCATAAAGCGTTGTGTAAGCATAATAAGCGTTACAATGTGGTACTGGGTTAAGTGCTACATAGTGTGTAAATGCGTCAACAATTACCATAATGTAGGAGTTTCCTTCTGATGAGGGTGAAATTGGTCCTTTAGTATCAAATGAGATACGGTGATTAAAGTACAAACTTTGTCCTTTAAAATCTTGTTTTTGTGCTATTTGTTTTTGATTTGGGTAAGGTTTATTTAGTTGACATACTATACAGTCATTGGATAGTACTTTTATCCAAATTGGTGCATTTGGGAAATAAAATTTTTGTATAAAATTTGAATATGTTTTCTCTGATCCAGAGTGTCCTTTAATATTTTGTGTATGTGAAATATTAAAAGCTATGAGAATCATACTTAAAGGGAGACAGGGAACTGTAGATTCATTTAATTTATATTCTAAAAGGTCTGTATTTTCGTTAATTGTTGTGTTATTAAATTTGCGAAAGTATCGGAGGAGTGTTTTGTTTCCTAGAATATTTGAATCTGCCTTGATAGGTTTAGTTTTATATTTGTGCCATGATTTTAGTTGTCGAATTACCGGGTCAAGATTTTGATATTGTTTCAGTGTTGAAATTGTAATTGTTTCTGTTGGGGGGAGAAAAATGTTTTCAATTTCTAATTTAGATAAGGGTATTGTATCAAGTGGGTCATGGAGGTCAAAAACTTGATTTATTGTGTATTTTGAATCGTTTGTTTGTGGTCCTGATAAGTTTATTTTATCAGTTAAATTTTCTTTTTCAATTAGTGGAAAATGGTCTTTTTTAGACGGGTGTTGTTTTATTCTTTTTTGTTGGGTGTTATTTTTTATCCATTGTGAATATGGGATTGGTTTAAAAGTTGATGTGCCAAGTAGATCAACTTCATAGTGATTATTTTGACAATCTAGATAAAGTGGGAAATGTTGTAAACTATTTATTTGTGATTGTTCAACGTCAGTTTTTACTGCATATTTGCATTCCAATCGGGGTGATGTTTCATTTTCTGCAAGGTAGAATTTTATATTTTTGGGTATTTCAACTGTAGTTTTTCGTGTAAGTAATTCAGGTGGCGTATTTCGACTTAAGGTGTCTGGTAATGCAAGATTTTTTCCTGCGGTCCAAACTATATGTAAGTTTGGGAATTTCATTAAAATTAGTTGAAATCTATAAACTCGGTGGTTTGGGTTAGACTTTTGTGTAAAAAGAAAGATGATTGGTTTATGGTCTGTGAAGAGAACTGTGGGATGTTTTGATCCAAGTATCAGAAATTCATATTCTGTTAGTGTATATATTATGGCTGTACATTCTCTCATTAGAGTTGAGAGTCGTAGCTCTGCTTGAGTGAATAATCGAGAATTTGCTGATATGAGGTTCATTTTATTTGTACCATTATGTGATTGTAATAATGCTGCGCCGATGCCAAAGTTCGAAGCATCGCACATTGCATAAAATGGTTGATCGGGATCTGGAATTGTGTTTGAAATTTGTTCAGTTAAGAGTTTCTTTATTTCTTCAAATCGTGCTTGATGTTCTGTATTCCATTCAAAATTATTTTGTTGTCTAAGTATATTATAGAATGGTCGTAGATATAATTGCATTTTATAAACATATTTGCTTAAAAAGTTTAACATTCCAAGAAATTCTTGGATTTTCTTTTTATTTGTTGGTGGTTGGAGTTTTTGAATAGCGTCAATGCGTGATTTCAATGGAGTGATTGTTTTTCTCTCTATATTATGTCCTAAGAATTTAACTCTTGTCAAAAAGAAGTGTGATTTATCGGGGGCGGCCTTCAGATTTTCGTTCTGAAGTATTTGGTGATATTGTTCTAAAACATTGAACATTTCCTCTTTTGTCTGTGATTGCATAAAAACATCGTCTAAATAGGTGACAGCGTTTTTCTTGAGTATTAGTGGTCAAAAAATTTTGCTCATAAAAGCTGAAAATGCTGCTGGTCCTATGGATATTCCATAGAATAAGCGGTTGAATTCATATTGTTGGTTTCCAATAACAAATTGTGTTAAACGTCGTGATTGTTCATCTAATGGCATTTGATTATATGCACTATTCATATCGGCGGTGGTAAAGTATTTTCCGTTTATTTTTGTTAAAATAACTTGTATTGGTTCAATGGGCCAATTAGACTTTGATTCATCTATGAGTGAGTTGAGGTATCTAGCATCGAGAACGATTTTTAATGATTCTCCTTTAGCTAGAATGATAACGGGGTTGATAAATGTGTTGCTTTTTGGTTGTTCTTCTTTATTTACCGGTGATATAATGTTGTATTGTTCTAAAATGTCGAGTAATCTGTTCATCTTATCGTGTAAGTGAATTGGTACTTTACTTGCTCTCTGTTTTTTGAAAACTGCGTCTGGTTTTAATGGGAGATGTAGTGATGAGCTGATTTTGCCAACGTCAAATTTGGATGTTGCATAGACTGATGAATATTTAATTAGCTGTTTGGCTAATTTTTCAAATTCGTCTTGTGTTATTTGTGAATGTTGGAAATTAAACATTGTTAAAAATTTCTGTTGATTCTCTGTGTAGTTACTTATGTTGAATGTAGGTTTGAAATATGGGGTTTTTGTGAAATAATCCGTATTTCTGTTTTCGTTACTTATTATATTATTTATAGATAATTCTTCATTAAGGATTGTGGATTGGCAAATATCTAGTAATTGGAGTATATTATTTACGCGATATGCTTTTTCGTGTATTGGTGATATTGTAGCGTTGGTTTCGCAATAGCCTAAAAGTCCTAAAGGTAATGTTACTTGGTAAGGTGTATTGTTGTATACATGTAAGGAAATAATATCTGAATTCGAGTTTTTCAAATATTTTATTGATGAGATTGTGATTTTGAAAAATTTATGAATAGGTTTGAATTCAAAATCTGACATATAAAATTTTTGTTTGTTTTGTTTTTTATCATATTGGTGAACTTGTTTGATTGAAAAGTTATAGATGTTTCCTGATAGTGGTTTCAAGTGTTTTCTTTGTTGGTTATATATTGGGTAAAATTTTGAAAAGAATGGTGGTTGTTTATTTAATCTTTGAAAAAATGTTAGGGATGTGTCTTTTGTTTTTGTATATTTATCTTTGATTAATATTTTACTATTCAAGATGTTGATTGTTGGTATATATTTAGAGATAAATGGTATTCCAATGATTATATGTTTAATATCGGTGATATGGAATATTTGTTTAAATGGCTTATTTAAAATTTTACTTTGCTCTATTGTTCTTGTGGGGAGAAGAAATAATTGGATTTTCCCGTAGTTTATTAATGTTGATCCCTGTGCTGTTGCTAACTTACTGGAGGTTTCAAGAGGTGTTAGCTTTGGGTGTAAAGTTTTTATTTCATTCCATGTGGGAATGTTTATTATATTTGATTCTGCTCCTGAATCAATTAAAAAATCAATTTCAAGATCTGGTGGTTGAAATTCTTTGTTTCTTGGACTTTCTAAGAGAAATGGTATTGTCCAAATTTTTTCGTTGGGTTGTTCTTTTTGTATATTTTGATAGATGTGATTTGTATTCAAGCATTTTGTTTTGTCATTTTCAGTGGGTTGATTTGTAGTGTTAATTCCATTAGTTTCTTGCGTCGTTGGTGTGGAATGTATGGGTTTAGTATAATAATTGTGAAGGAATTCTGATTGATTTTCATATATGTGTGATGAAAAAGGTTGTTCATATATAACAGGCTCATAGTCATTTTCGACTTTTATCATATTGATGGAGAGAGTGTTTTCTGTATCGCTTTCTGAATCTGATGATCCACAGTTTATTTGATTGAGTTGTAACGTATCAGTTACTGTGTCATCAATACCTGGAGAATCTGATGTTGTTTCTGGATTAGATTGTACTTGATTAATATGTCTTTGATGTTTAGGTGTACTACTTCTGTGGCGATTATTAGAATTATTATAGTGATTATTATTCCGGTGTGGTGATTGGGAATAATTTCTATAACGATTATTATAACTTGAATGTCGATTTTGTGAATTATTTCGCGATCAATTTTGATAATTACTGTTTGATCTATTATATGAGTTATTTCTTGATCGATTGTTTGGATAATACTGATTTCGGTTGTTTGAATAGCTTCTATTTCGATTATTTGAATAGTTTCTATTTCTATTATATGATGAGTTTCGTGACTGATTGTTTGGATAGTATCTATTTCTTGATTGGGAATTAGATCTAGAAACAAACTGTGTGTTTGAATGAGATCTGGAGTAGTTATTTCTACTATTTGGTCTATTGTAGTGATTTTGTGACAAATTTTGTGTATTTCTTCGTTCTGGCGATCTTCCTCTATAACTTGAGTTATGTGGTGATTGGTTTCTTGTATAATTTGTATTGTTCGGGAGTGGTTTTCCTGAACTATTGTTGCTGTATACATTTTTGTTTGGTAGATTTTGATCTTTCTTCATATATTGATAGAATGACTTATTTGGTTCTTTGTATTTTTGAGGTTTATTTTGATTATTTTGCTGTTTTTGTCTACATTCAGAAATACTATGTCCGTATCGTCGGCAATAATTACACCATTTTTTGAAAGATGGTTTGCCTTTGAAGTTTGGGTGTTTTTCGTAAATATTGAGTATTTCAGTGATTTTTTCAACGAGGTCTGTATCTGATTCCTGTATATTGTTAATATTTGTGGAAGCTGTTTCAATTCTGTTAACGTATTGTAATTTCAGATTTTCCGTTTCTTCGAGTTTCATTGTGATTTCTGCTTGTTCTAGTTTGTCTACTAGTTTTCGAAAATCTAAATCGGGTTCTCGAATTGAAGAAGGATGAGATGCTCTCTTTTTTATTGCTATTTTCCTTAATTGTGGTGTTAAGGTCATCATTAAGATTTCTGTCATCTTTGTGTTTTTATAGTCGTGTGTATTTAATGAATATGCTTTTCGAACTAGTGTTTCGATTCGTACTGCTAATTGCTTGATGGTTTCGTTTGGTAATCTGCGAATTTCATTACATAAAACTCTTTGTTGTTGTTTGTTTCTTTCGGAGTCAAACATTTTTGAAAATTCTTGTGTAAATCTTTTCCAATTTGGTTTTATTTCTAGAGGCAATACTGAAAACCATTTTTGGGCTGCGCCATCTAAAGTTGTTTGTATCAACGCTGTGCGTCGATGTATCCAGTTTTGATGTAGTGGCGTATTAATTGGTTTAGGTCCTATATTTAAAATCAAATTTGCTGTTACTGCATTTAAATAGTCTTCTACAGAGTATTCAGGGTCTGTTCCTGTGAATACCATTAAAAGTTTATTTGATGTTATTGATGATCCACCCATAAGGTATGGATTCATTGTCATTTGTAATGATTCTGCTGCATTTGGCATTTGAGAAAAAATTGAGAGTTGATTTCTTGTTATTTCGTGTTGTTGAAGATAATATGGGAGTGGTATTTCATTTTGCATTTGTGTTGGTTGATACGAGTGTGCAATCATTGGGTTTTGTTGCTGAATTGGTTGAAAAGATTGTGTAATAATTGGGTTTTGTTGCTGAATTGGTTGTTGATTTTGTGTATCTATTGGTTGTGGAGAAAAAATTCTATGATTTGTTTGTGGTTTCTGTATTCCTTGTCCACGATATTCTTGATTATAGGGTGCAAATATAACTGGTTGTAAGAAATCATCATCTGAGGATAAGTAATCCATTTTATAAGATGTTTGTTTTTTGTTTTTATTTTGTTGAAAAAATGGATAATTTTCACTACGATCCTGTGGAGGATGTAAATTTGATTGGAAATATACTGAATTAGGTGGTGCCATTGAGTTATCCCAGTTTCGAGATCTTGTATAATTACTAAAATTTTTTCGTGGTTGATAATTTGTTTTTGATTGATGTGTGTAATTATAATTATGGTCTGCAAAATTGTTTCTAGTGAACGTTTTGCGTGTTTTTGGCGGTATTGTCATGGGTCTGTATGTTTGGTAATCCATGTGTGAATATTTTGGGGCAACCGAAGGTTTAACGGTTGATTGTAAGGTTAACTGTGTTTGTGAAAGGTTTGTATGTCTTGGGGTTGTTAAGTTTGGGCGTATTGGTGAAATACTTTGTTGTGTAGTTGTTGTGTGTACGATTTCTTCATTTATGAAGTGTGATGGTGTCTGGATATCTTGTTGAGTAAGATTCCTAGTTCCATTGAGGTTTTCATTGTGTATGACTGTAGAGTTTAAACTATTATTTTGCATATCGGGTAAAAATGTATTATAGTTTAATGGTGTTGCATCAATGGTTAATGGTATTACTCTTACATAATCTCTTATATAAA
The DNA here is from genome assembly GCF_963678635.1 of Symsagittifera roscoffensis. Taxonomy (NCBI): domain Eukaryota; kingdom Metazoa; phylum Xenacoelomorpha; order Acoela; family Convolutidae; genus Symsagittifera; species Symsagittifera roscoffensis. Next base: position 28,945,312 of record NC_087069.1, on the reverse strand, counting down.
ATATCGTACTTATTGCTTGACTTGAGATTGATTGTGGGAAGTTTATAAGTGCGGGATGAGACCATTCGGGGTCCCAAACATAGTCTGATTGTTCTGTGATAGCAGTATCATCGTTTGAGTTTTGGGGTCTAAAATTTTTTCTAGCTTGTGAAATTAAATCAATATTGTGTGCGAAATAATCTATTATTAACCATGCCAAAATTTTTTGTAAGTCATGTTTTGTATGTTGTGAAACTTCATCTTTCGTGAAATTTTCTTTAATGATATTTAGAAAACTAGAGAGTAGTGTGATTTCGTGTCGTACTAATATATGTTTAGATGTTTCTGTCGGTGAGACATTTGGTATTTGGATTTCGTTTTCTAATATCGAGATATAACAATATATTATTGCAAAAACTTCATTGGTGAATATGGAGTTTGCTCTTTGTGAGTTATGATATTGGATGCTTTTTATATATTCTGAGAATACTTTTGAAAATTCTAAATCAAGGTCGTCTGTTTGAATTATATATTTGCTGTGATTCTGGTTTGGTGAGCTGAATTCTATGGAGTAGATTCCGTATTGTTGTGTTAAGTTACATATATCTTTTAGATAGTGATCGATAATTTGTCTTTTGATTTTTACATCTGGGAACTCTGTTTTACATGGACTGATTCCGGGTTCAAATAAATTTAAGAGTAAATTTTTGCAAAATATATGCTGTCCTCTATCAGTGGTTGCATCTACTATAAAGGGGAAGATATCATCATCATCTGGACTTTCTTCACCTGGGGTGTGCGTTGAGCTCATTTTTTCGTTCGATGACTGTTAATATGTAATTATCATTGTGTCTAATTGGTTGATTCCAATTGTATAAATGTACTGGTTTGTGTTTATACTGCTTTTTTATTCTTCTTTTTCCTCTTTTTGATGAATTTGAAGTTGTTTCTGAGTCAGAGAAATATAATTGATCGTGAATTGGGCAATTTTTATCTATTGATTCTTTTAATTTATAAAGTTCGTCTAAACTGTTGGTTTCTGATTCTGAAAATGCGTTTCGGTTTTTTGAAAATCTTTTTCGTGTTATTTGTCTTTGTTTAGTTATTATTTTTCTCTTTAGTGTTTGTCGTTTTGTTCGAATGTATCCAACAGTTTGTGTATGAGGTGTGATTACAAGGTCGTATTTTTTGTTATCTATTTCACAATTGTGTAAAACGATTGTTTGTTTATTTCCTAGGTTTTTAAATGACATAAGGTTTAGGATGACGGGTGCAAAAGGTTGTTAAATGATTTCTATTTGCTTAAACTGTTAGTCCTTACGATTTTTTGGTTAGCTTAACCTGGGTCTATTTGTTCAGGGTTGGAGAGAAAAGTATATCTATTCCGAAGAATGATTTTTTACTTTCTCGTGACTAGTATAAGCTAAGGTGTTAACTTACTTAATCTTACTTAGGGGTAGTGATTGTGTTCAAGGGTTGGAGAATAGTAAATCGATCCACAAGGTTCAGGTATAATTAGAACGCGAGTTGTTCGTTAGATACTATTTTAAACTTACTAAGTCTAAGATTTATCCTGAGTCTGGTAAGAGGGGGGTCAAGTGAAGGATGAATAACCGAAGTTCTTCACTGTTTATCTTAATTTGAATGATTAGTTTTATTTAAAAATTTCTATTAGTCCTGGGTTTTTAGAAAGGGTTGGATAGTGAATCGACGTTTGAGGTCGTTAGACACTAGTTAAGTGGGTGGGGGAGAACAAAGTTGTTCTTTTTGATCCAAGGATAGGCCTTGATGATCAAGTTTTAAATTTAATTAAGTAGAAAATGATTTAAGATCCAAGGATAAGCCAAAATTAAGTGAATTTAAGTTTTAATAATAATTTAATTTTGTGTAGAGAAAAGATTTAGTGTTTTGATGATATTAGTGAGCTTATGAATGCTGTTATGTTTAGGTGATGAAGCTGAAACCCCTGGATGATTTATGATTACTAACCATTTATTATCATGCTACTAATTTTTATTTTGATTTTCCAATAAACATTTTTCAAACATGTTTTGTATATTACTGCAGAATTTAGGAAAACGATCTGAGATCTTTTTATCAATCGTTATTGTATATTAATAATTTTGTTTAGCGCCTGAAATGATTTTGAAGATTGACTTCAAGGTTTTATGTTTGCAAATGAAAATCTAAATTCATTGCCAGTAGTATTCTAAATACAAAAGTTTGTTCTGGCTTTTGCCGAACTATCATATAACTATATGGCAAATTTTTACTTTGTCGTATGTCGTCTCTGGTTCGAGGTCTTCTTCCAATTCCGGGTAGTTCTGTTATCGTTCGGAATATTGGCTCTGATCTATTGAGTCGTAGAGAGACATTTCGATTAAATTATCGTCGTATAACATTTTGTAAATGTTTTGTCTAAATTCTAATCTATTATTGGTTAATTCTAATCTATTAAGGTCTTGTTCGAGACTTATGGTCGCACCAGATGAGTTAGGACCGAAGTGTATAACTCATAGAGTAATTTCGGATAGGGTACACCGTCTGCTCGTCACGCTATCTGATTTTCGGCCGGATAGATTCGTGCAACTTCTTAGTCTAATACCGATCCTAATCTTACTCTTATACTATCTAGTCTCAGGTTGTTTAACTAGTCTCTGCTAGGCTCAATAGATCTAGGGTATACTGGTTTATTGCGGCTGCTGAAGTACTCGGGAGAGTTCAACTAATTTCTAAGTTAAATTCAAATCTCTCTGGTGCTGAAATTACAAGTAATTTCAGCACTTACAAATAAGTGGATTGTTAGTTAGATGGATCATGATTGGTTAATATTAAATACTTTACATTGGTAAAATATCTAATTTATCCAATCATAAAATGTAGTTTAGATCAGGTTCCAATGGCCACAAACCAAGGTATGGACTGGAACCCAGACCAGATCTTTTTGAATCCAGTCCGTTTGCTATCCTGTGCTCTGCATGATGTTTCAATCAAGCACAGATTAGTGCTGTAACGATTTCGCGCAGATCATTCATGAAACAGGTGAAGCTCATTTTCTGAGTTTCTGTGATTGTTTTTCCAACCATCTGAATGCCTACAAGGATACCGCACAACCAGATTCGTCACTACTCGTTCCTGAGGTAGATCAAGAGGTTCCAACTGGCTGACAGATCACACTAGGTTCAAGAGTTTCTTTTCGAAGCAGCCATACGTCTGAGTCAAACAACGACACATTAACTCTCCGTGGAAGAAATTGATGGGGCACAGGCTACCCATGTCCGATTATTTCAGCAACTGTTCCAGCTTTATCTCAAACAGATGAGTTTATCACTCATTACGAGGCCAACTGTGCATTTTGTGAATGGTTAGCGGATTCCTCAACAAGGACGCTATCTTTCTTCTTCTTTTTTTCTTTTGTTTTCTTTGATCGATCCGACAAAATTTTTAAAAGCCCAGAGACATACAAACACCATAGAGTGCGTCTATCCACTGCATAGTTTGGCCTCGTAATGCTATCCTCAGCCACTGGTATATCATTCGACAGAGACCAACGTTTGAGTTCCTCACTTGTACTCAAAATGCATAATTTTGTTTTTCTAAATCCAGTCGCCAGTAATCGATTTCATAGCTGCAGTATCGGGAAAAAGATAGCTGATCGTTTCGAAAAAAAAAAACGATCAGTGAATGACCAATGTCTGGCTAATCAACACAAACACAACTGCCAACATGTAAAGAAAGGTATTGGATCAATTCAACAATTCCCCCATTCTCGCTTTTGGGTTAAAGCTCAATACCCGTACCCAACGCAAGCTGTTTTTCTAGATAGAAATTTTATGTAGATTGTCTAGCCTAGTTTTCTCGTATTTTCCGTGCAGTAGTGATCTATTTCTTTTCTAGTTTAGAAAATATAGCTTCTGGAAAGAAATAACCAGAAATCAGTTCACTGCTCAACCGCAACGAGATAAACATGCTTCGAGCATGCACAATAACAGTAGCAAGCAATACACTTCAAACTTACACTTGTTATAACAACTCTTATGCTGCTAAAACTAGTAAATTGCATCAAGGCATGTAGCCTAAAACATAGAGCGAATGTCTGTAATTTAGAAGGTAAGGGAAGCGAGCCCCATCAGGAGACTTTTTTATAGCTAGAAATAGCCCAGATTTAAATAACTTTTGATTAAAATTAGGATTAGAAATAAAGTATTTATAGAAAATCCATGCTTTATTTAAACATTTCAAAAAGAATTTCTGATCAGAAATTCGATTAGATACAAATCACTTCAGGTCAGAAATCAAGAATTTTCTTGGTACGGGTAGGTACTTGGGGTACTTGGAAAGCTCAATAGGTACCCGCATCCAGTTTCAAGCTTTAATAATCAATTATATTACAATTTACTACCATTCTCACTAAAATTGAGAAACAATCGATTTTAATCAATTAACAATCGATTATAATCTCTCTTTTTAAAATTAAATTAAAATTATTTATAATCCATCATAATCAATTATAATCGATCATTTATTCGTCTATTTTTCGATACAATTATACTCGATTATAATTGATTATAATCCATTATTTTTTTTATTCAAATTTCTGTTTCATTAGTTTTGCACAAAAATCCATTATAATCGACTAATAATTAATTATAATCCTTTTTGTTTGTCCCTTTTTGCCTTCGAAGTTGCATCTAAATTGCTTATATTTTATGCTTTTTGTGGATGTCGGTTCCTATGAAAAATGAGAAAAATATTTTTGAAGTTTTCTAATCAACTCAAATGTATATGTTTTTTTTTATTTCTTCCCCATTAGAGTTGTTTTTTGATTATAAGCTTTTCTAAACACCAAAACATCAGCAAATTAATTTAGTTTCATGATTGATTCGGATTTTTTTTTCATCTACCGCGAGAACCTTTCCACTCATATGAAAGGATCTCTATGAAATTTTTGTTTCGTCGTAAAAGTGTGTGTTCAGATAAACTAAAGTGTTCAAGAGATCTCTCTTTTAGATATTTTTTATTGACACAAAATTAATAACCCATAAGATATAATTCGAATATAGGAAAATTTTGGCAAAATAAGAGATTATAATCGATTATAATTGATTTTAAGGGTTTTTAGTAAGAACTAAAATCAATTTTAATTGTTTGTAAGAGATTATAATCTCTTGGAAAATATCACAACTACAATCAATTATAAATACCTTAAAGACCTAATTGTGGTAATTATAATCGATTATAATTGTCAAAAAGTCATCATAAGAATTCGTTATTATCGATTATTTACGCCTATACTTGGATGCGGGTACTAATACATGTTTATAAGCACTTCAAAACAGTTTGAATGTTATGAAATTATAACACAGATTCTGCAACGATTGTGGAACGCCAAAATTTTTTAATATCAAAGCTCAAAAATTACAATCAGAGTGAAGAAGAATCAATAAGCTGAGGCATATAAAGCGAATTGTTTCTGCCCTCAAAGGAGGAAAAATGTAATGCATACAATACTAAGGTGCTGCGGAGAACAGTGTTTGATTTTCAGATACAAGGCTAGAGCATCAAACCTTGTAAGTCAATTTCTTTGATGAGGCATTGGTCGCCAAAACAATAATTTGCAAAGTTTTTTTTTATGAAGATCGATTTTTTCTTTTTCAAAATATTTCTGGATTCTCATTTGATATGATTTTCAGTCGGTCAATTGATTGAGTGCTACGAACTCATCAACTATCTACTTGCGTTTGCTAACGTCTTTTTGTAGCGTTTTACCGTTTTTGCTCGGGGTATTGCTCAATTTTGCTCAATTGATCCAAGGTATATTTACAAGCAAGCTGGCTTAACTCAATAGACAGTGTACACCGCTCTACTAAAATCCGACTAAGCCAAACATGCAGCTTCTTTTTCTGCCCAATTTGCAAAGTTCTAGTTCACATTCCTACGCTCAGAGCAAAAGTCACCAGCATTTGAAAATCTTGTTTTTGGTACTATAATTTAGAAATGGTCTCCTATAGGTTAGAACGAAAACTTTTAGAATAACCAACTATTCTAGCTTTTGTTAATTTTTCTACTCAAAGTTTTGAATAATTAATTTCTTTTTAGTATTGGCAAATAAAGTAGATTTTAAAACTCAAATTTAATCATAATAAGGATTGTTTAAAAAAAGAATTTAGAGTCGAATCTCGTGTCATTTGTAAATTTCGTGTATTTAGTCTGAAAATAGACAACTTGATACCAGTAATCCTCGAATTGAAACAGTCATGTTAAATTTTTCGTTCATGGGTTATTATGGGTTCAAAATTGCTCATCAGTATGTAATTATTATACTACGCTGGACATCTTAGTTATTTTTAATGCAAGCAATCGACATTGGATCTACTTAACAATTACCCCCTTTTAAGAAAGGGGGGCAATTATTAAGTAGGTTAACATAATGTATTTTCAATCAACCAGATTGCAATAAAATTAAAAAATCTCAATACAAAGCTCTAGCGCTAATTTACTGCTTTTATTAATATGGGTGGCAATTCTTAAGTGGGTACCAAAGGGAGGGCAATTGTTAAGTAGATCCTCGACATTGTGGGAACTAACGCTTTTCTACCGTTATGAACCAATTTGCAGCAAGTACTCTGTCAAAGGAGCTGTTCATGACATCTATCAACAGTTTTTTTCAACTAATTATTTACACTCCAGTATACATATTTTGCAATTGATTTTTTTCGTTTATATCTTGCTCTTGAATAATCCGCAACAACTAGAAAATAACACGCTCAACAATTAAAAAAATAACACGCGCTACAATATTCCGCAAAAACATGAAAATAACACGCACCATTGACGGCGATTTTCATGCCGTAAGATCAATTCTCCAGCAAATGAAATCCTCCAGAACTTAAGTCTAAATACTTTTTCAAATTGTTCAGAAAACTCTATTTTTGTACAAAATTACGCCAAAATATCGGACTGATTTCTTGTTTATCAGTTCGTTATTTTCGGAACCAATCCGAGGACCTACAACCATTTTTCTTTACCGAGAACCTGATGAAATATTCTTGATAGAAATTGGCCTGTAATTGGTTGCCTCTGTTGGATCTCCGTTTTCGTATATTGCAGTCAGGTACGCTTCTTTTTTTTAAAAAAAATAGGAAAATTTGTTCACTTCTTTAGTAGTTCATAGAGAAAGACTACGCGTTCAGTTATGAAAAATTGCTGTTTTTGTTGACCAGGCAGGCAAAAACATAAAATTTGTTATTTTTTGTCTAATCTATTTATTTCACCACAAAAGCATTTGTTATAAAATTGAAACAAACTTCGCAAGATATTTCTGTTCCGTCTTTTTTTTTATTTTCCTCAGTTAATTTCATTTTGTGACATGTAACTTGTCTTTGTCTGTTCCTTCCGTTATAACTAGGACTATTGACTTTTTTTAAAATAATTTTTTAGAAATTGTTATTCTTGGTTGCGAGTTTTACGAAAATTCGATAACTTGCAATGATTAAATGGTATGTGTCGTCTCATTTTGTTGAGCTAATTAACTAAAATTTTCACCTACTAAGCTGTCTCTTTTTGATTTCATGTGAATCTAGTCAAAACAAGATTTGTCAAACCTTTCCAGTAGTCTTTTAAAGAAGAAATAAACTGAGTGTACTTTATGTAACAAACCGTTCACTTTTTATTTTAATTGGTCTCCGTCGCATTTTCAACGTGAGACAAGGTCAAAGGTACTACGAAAACACTATAAATGCTAAGTCACGTAATAGTTTTTCGCACAGGATTTTTTTCTTATTAAGTAGCCAAGCAAAACATGTGTAGCCCTTGAGAAAAAAAGTTTTCCAATTGGGTGGCAAATTATTTAACAATTAGCAAGAGCATAAAAAAGTTTTACATGGTAAAATGTTGTTAGAAAAATACTCTAATAGGAAGCAACCGAATTCACTTTAAAGAAAATTTTTAGGGCCATAAAAACAAGGAGGGCTAAAAATTCTGTTCACACAAGTTTGACATGGCTCAAATTTTTCATACTTTTACAAAATTATCAGAAAGTTATATGACTATCACTCTACCACACATGAGAAATTGTATGACTAGCGTTTCACCATACATGTGAATAATTTTTCTATGAGAAGCGAAAAATTGCTCAGATCTATGGGTTTTCGTTATACAGGGTTTTTGAGTTTGGAAACAAATAAAAAAGATACATAAACAAAATCAGAAACGAAACAAGGAAAAGTTTGGAGTACTGAAGATTTGCGGAAAAATTCTAGGCAAAAATGACCAGCTATCTTCCGTGAACTTTCAAAACTCCAATTCAAAAACTAAAATTACGCATGTTTATGCAAGTTTGAGTTTTTGCTAAACACAATGATCCTGAATAACGGATACTCATAGGTCAGACTGACCATTCAGTTCTCTTAGAAACACAATTGACATGTACGGTGGAATGCTAATCATTCTTCCCATGTATGACAGAATAATAGTCATACAACGCCTACAATGGAAGACTGATAGTCATAATGTTTTATGTAAAATTTTGAATAGATGAAATGTATAAGCCATACATGAGAACTTAAACTACTAAAATTTTTAGTCAACCAAGATTTATAGTCTTGAGTTTTTTGTTCCGACTTTCGATACGAATGTAACGGAATATTTGTGCTCGGGGTGGTTTTTTTTTTCTTCAGACAAATTTCGACTTTTTAACTAGCCAAATTTCGCGCTATTAACGCGTACGCGAGATTTAATCCGTCTTAGAAATTGTTCCAAATTGGTTCAAGGAAGCTTATATGCCATAATTGATTTGTTAATAGGCGCAAAATCTATCACTTTGTGCTTAATATGACGTGTGGGGGATGTTTTTACATAAAATCTCAAACTTTTTCAAAAATTTTTTTAAATTTATTTTATTACTTTGAAATTTTTCATCTTTTTAATGCGCCATAAAAGGCGACTACCTTAAAAGGCGACTACCTTATTGCGCCATGAAAGTTCCGACTACCTTAAAAGGCAGTCGGAACTTTCAGGGCTTCGCTCTGATACGAGCAGTCTTGTCTCTAATATGAATTCCGTTGTGTCCTAATAAAATAAGGAAACGACTGAATAAGCAATTAGTTCATAACGCACGTTTTTCTTTTGCTCTACAGAAACAAAAAAAAATTACCATCTTTTCAGAAAATCTCATCAATACTGCGGTAAAATTTTCTGAAAGATTTTTACCCGATTTTACACAAACAAGCACAAAACCAGCACAATTTTTTTAATTAGCTTTGGTATCCCTTAAATTTGAGAAAAACAATGGAGCTCTGCTCAATACAAGAGAGCAAATCTGGATAAATTAAGTCACGAGGTAAAGTTTGCCCTAAATCGGACGAGAAGGCGGCAAGCGTAATCATCTGTACTTGACACGAATAACACTATCTTGTTCAAATTGGTCAGCGGATTATAAATGCGTGGATTCGAACAAATAGCCCAAAATATCGCTAAAATATTCTCATATGTTGTAATAAGCTTTGCCCCGAAAGAAGGAGTTATCCTATCTTGTTCAAATTGGTTAGCGGACTAAACTTTAGAGAATAAGAATTTGTTTAAACAAGATTTTAATTGCCCAAAATACTGCTACTTAAATTTCACTTGCGGTGATCTTTGCCCCGAAAGAAACACCAAAATCACCAAGAGTTGCATATTTAGAAAGAATTACCCTATCTTGGTCAAATTTACCTGCGGGCTTCTCAGAATATTGACTCAGAAGAGTTGACGCCCATGAAATTCGAGGTTAGCGGATTTGGCATCACGAGTCAATATTGGACTCAAATAAAAAGAACAACCCAATCTTTTGCAGAGATAAGACAGCAGAGGTTGGTTATTCGTAATCCACTTTCAGATCTTTTTTCACTCGTTTGAGTTATTTATCATGCGATAGCACAATTTCTTCATCTTGTTCCATTTTGTTTCTTCAATTTTCTCATCGAAAAACCACATCTCCATCATCCAATTATTTTCCAACTATTTCTTAACATGAAAAACTAATTTTTCCTTAGCTTTTTTGTTGCCAATTTAAGTTCTAGGTGAATAATTTTGATGAAAACTTTTAAGAATCACGTGTAAATTAAAGTTGTAAGCAAAAAGAGTAAGCGGGCCACAAAACAGCGGAGGAAGAGAAGTCGACTGGAAAAGTGTCCTTTCGTTTTACAATCAGATCTTATTTGTCAAAACTTCACCAGTAAATTAGTGATGTCCACTTTAAATTTTATTTGAAGTTATCGATAAAGAAGCTTTTTCAGAACAGCTAATTTAAACAAAGAACATTTTTTTAATCAAAAATTTATCAGTCAAAGTAAGTTTATGAGTTTAACTTGGCAAAATAGATTAATTTTTAATCATCATCTTCATAATAACTTCAACTTAATCATAATAACTTCAATTAGAGTTTTTCTTTAAAATTCTGTATATAATTCTTTGACTTTTTTCAAGAGTTGTTTCACGAGTCGTTTAACAGCAAACGGATCGTGGCAACCCTTACTTATAGAACAATGTTTTGTATGAAAAATTTTGAAGCATTTTTGTTGAGTCTAAGGCAATGTAAAAATATTTAAGCTCAAAAAATAAATTTGAAGCGATCTGGAGAATAGACATCACTGATTTATTATTTTTTAAAAGTTTACCATGGTTCTGCTGCTTCTTCTAATTGCAGCGTCGGCAATTATCGTGGATGCTGAAATTACGGCTGTCAAAAAACAATCTGGGTAATAATGGATCACGTGAGATTGGAATTTTTTTCATTAGAAGACTAAAGAAGAATTTTTTTCTTGAGCTTTCAGTATTTGAAATCAAACGCGGAGGCTAGCAAAGCGTGGTACTATTTTAAAGTCCACCCAGCTCAGGCTTGAATTGAAAGAGATATTTTAAAAAGGAGTCACAAAAAACTGATCTAATATTTTCGGTGTTTCAATAGACATTGGATTTTCATCCTAATTTATTGTTTATATGTCATGTAGACTTAAGTTTTCGCCTAAGATTTCAATATGGAACCTGATCTAAACTACATTTTATGATTGGATAAATTAGATATTTTACCAATGTAAAGTATTTAATATTAACCAATCATGATCCATCTGACTAACAATGCACTTATTTGTAAGTGCTGAAATTACTTGTAATTTCAGCACCAGAGAGATTTGAATTTAACTTAGAAGTTAGTTGAACTCTCCCGAGTACTTCAGCAGCCGCAATAAACCAGTATACCCTAGATCTATTGAGCCTAGCAGAGACTAGTTAAACAACCTGAGACTAGATAGTATAAGAGTAAGATTAGGATCGGTATTAGACTAAGAAGTTGCACGAATCTATCCGGCCGAAAATAAGATAGCGTGACGAGCAGACGGTGTACCCTATCCGAAATTACTCTATGAGTTATACACTTCGGTCCTAACTCATCTGGTGCGACCATAAGTCTCGAACAAGACCTTAATAGCTTAGAATTAACCAATAATAGATTAGAATTTAGACAAAACATTTACAAAATGTTATACGACAATAATTTAATCGAAATGTCTCTACGACTCAATAGATCAGAGCCAATATTCCGAACGATAACAGAACTACCCGGAATTGGAAGAAGACCTCGAACCAGAGACGACATACGACAAAGCAGAAACTTACCATATAGTTATATGATAGTTCGGCAAAAGCCAGAACAAACTTTTGTATTTAGAATACTACTAGCAATGAATTTAGATTTTCATTTGCAAACATAAAATTTTGAAGTCAATCTTCAAAATCATTTTAGGCGCTGAACAAAATTATTAATATACAATAACGATTGATAAAAAGATCTCAGATCGTTTTCCTAAATTCTGCAGTAATATACAAAACATGTTTGAAAAATATTTATTGAAAAATCAAAATAAAAATTAGTAGCATGACAATAAATGGTTAGTAATTATAAATCATCCTGTTGTTTCAGCTTCATCACCTAAACATAACAGCATTCATAAGCTCACTAATATCATCAAAACACTAAATTTTTTCTTTACACAAATTTAAATCATTTTAAAATTTAAATTCACTTAATTTTAAAATCAGATCATCAAGGCTTATCCTTGGATCTTAAATCATTTTCTATTTAATTAAATTTAAAACTTGATCATCAAGGCCTATCCTTGGATCAAAAAGAACAACTTTGTTCTCCCCCACCCACTTAACTAGTGTCTAACGACCTCAAACGTCGATTCACTATCCAACCCTTTCTAAAAACCCAGGACTAATAGAAATTTTTGAACAAAACTAATCATTCAAATTAGGATAAACAGTGAAGAACTTCGGTTATTCATCCTTCACTTGATCCCCCCTCTTACCAGACCCAGGATAAATCTTAGACTTAGTAAGTTTAAAATAGTATCTAACGAACTCCTCGCGTTCTAATTATACCTGAACCTTGTGGATCGATTTACTATTCTCCAACCCTGAACACAATCACTACCCTTAAGTAAGATTAAGTAAGTTAACACCTTAGCTTATACTAGCCACGAGAAAGTATAAAATCATTCTTCGGAATCGATATACTTTTCTCCCCAACCCTGAACAAATAGACCCAGGTTAGGCTAACAAAAAAATCGTAAGGACTAACAGTTTAAGCAAATAGAAATCATTTAACAACCTTTTGCACCCGTCATCCTAAACCTTATGTCATTTAAAAACCTAGGAAATAAACAAACAATCGTTTTACACAATTGTGAAATAGATAACAAAAAATACGACCTTGTAATCACACCTCATACACAAACTGTTGGATACATTCGAACAAAACGACAAACAATAAAAAGAAAAATAATAAACAAACAAAGTCAAATCACACGAAAAAGATTTTCAGAAAATAGAAACGCATTTTCAGAATCAGAAGCCAGCAATTTAGATGAAATTTATAAATTAAAAGAATCAATTGATAAAAATTGGCCCATTCACGATCAATTATATTTTTCCGACACAGAAACAACTTCAAATTCATCAAAAAGAGGAAAAAGAAGAATAAAAAAGCAATATAAACACAAACCAGTTCATTTATACAATTGGAATCAACCAATTAGACACATTGATAATTACATATTAACAGTCATCAAACGAAAAAATGAGCTCAACACACACCCCAGGTGAAGAAAGTCCAGATGATGATGATATCTTCCCCTTTATAGTAGATGCAACCACTGATAGAGGACAGCATATATTTTGCAAAAATTTACTCTTAAATTTGTTTGAACCCGGAATCAGTCCATGTAAAACAGAGTTCCCAGATGTAAAAATCAAAAGACAAATTATCGATCACTATCTAAAAGATATATGTAACCTAACACAACAATACGGAATCTACTCCATAGAATTCAGCTCACCAAATCAGAATCACAATAAATATATAATTCAAACAGACGACCTTGATTTAGAATTTTCAAAAGTATTCTCAGAATATATAAAAAGCATCCAATATCATAACTCACAAAGAGCAAACTCCATATTCACCAATGAAGTTTTTGCGATAATATATAGTTATATCTCGATATTAGAAAACGAAATCCAGATACCAAATGTCTCACCGACAGAAACATCTAAACATATAAGAGTACGACATGAAATCACACTACTCTCTAGTTTTCTAAATATAATTAAAGAAATTTTCACGAAAGATGATGTTTCACAACATACAAAACACGACTTACAAAAAATTTTGGCATGGTTCAAATAGATTATTTCACACATAATATTGATTTAATTTCACAAGCAAGAAAAAATTTTAGACCCCAAAACTCAAACGATGATACTGCCATCACAGAGCAATCAGACTATGTTTGGGACCCCGAATGGTCTCATCCCGCATTCATAAACTTCCCACAATCAATCTCAAGCCAAGCAATAAGTACGATATCTTATATAAGAGATTATGTAAGAGTAATACCATTAACCATTGATGCAACACCATTAAACTATAATACATTTTTACCCGATATGCAAAATAATAGTTTAAACTCTACAGTCATACACAATGAAAACCTCAATGGAACTAGGAATCTTACTCAACAAGATATCCAGACACCATCACACTTCATAAATGAAGAAATCGTACACACAACAACTACACAACAAAGTATTTCACCAATACGTCCAAACTTAACAACACCAAGAAATACAAACCCTTCACAAACACAGGTAACCTTACAATCAACCGTTAAACCTTCGGTTGCCCCAAAATATTCACACATGGATTACCAAACATACAGACCCATGACAATACCGCCAAAAACACGCAAAACGTTCACTAGAAACAATTTTGCAGACCATAATTATAATTACACACATCCACCAAAAACAAACTATCAACCACGAAAAAATTTTAGTAATTATACAAGATCTCGAAACTGGGATAACTCAATGGCACCACCTAATTCAATAAATTTCCAAACAAATTTACATCCTCCACAGGATCGTAGTGAAAACTATCCATTTTTTCAACAAAATAAAAATAAAAAACAAACATCTTATCAAATGGATTACTTATCCTCAGATGATGATTTCTTACAACCAGATATATTTGCACCCTATAATCAAGAATATCGTGGACAAGGAATACAGAAACCACATACATATCATAGAATTTTTTCTCCACAACCAATAAATACACAAAATCAACAACCAATTCAGCAACAAAACCCAATTAATACACAATCTTTTCAACCAATTCAGCAACAAAACCCAATGATTGCAAACTCGTACCAACCAACACAAATGCAAAATGAAATACCACTCCCATATTATCTTCAACAACACGAAATAACAAGAAATGAACTTTCAAATTTTTCTCAAATGCCAAATGCAGCAGAATCATTACAAATGACAATGAATCCATACCTTATGGGTGGATCATCAATAACATCAAATAAACCTTTAATGGTATTCACAGGAACAGACCCTGAATATTCTGTAGAAGACTATTTAAATGCAGTAACAGCAAATTTAATTTTGAATATAGGACCCGAACCAATTAATACGCCACTACATCAAAACTGGATACATCGACGCACAGCGTTGATACAAACAACTTTAGACGGCGCAGCCCAAAAATGGTTTTCAGTATTGCCTATAGAAATAAAATCAAATTGGAAAAGGTTTACACAAGAATTTTCAAAAATGTTTGACTCCGAAAGAAACAAACAACAACAAAGAGTTTTATGTAATGAAATTCGCAGATTACCAAACGAAACCATCAAGCAATTAGCAGTACGAATCGAAACACTAGTTCGAAAAGCATATTCATTAAATACACACGACTATAAAAACACAAAGATGACAGAAATCTTAATGATGACCTTAACACCGCAATTAAGAAAAATAGCAATAAAAAAGAGAGCATCCCATCCTTCTTCAATTCGAGAACCCGATTTAGATTTTCGAAAACTAGTAGACAAACTAGAACAAGCAGAAATCACAATGAAACTCGAAGAAACGGAAAATCTGAAATTACAATACGTTAACAGAATTGAAACAGCTTCCACAAATATAAACAATATACAGGAATCAGATACAGACCTCGTTGAAAAAATCACTGAAATACTCAATATTTACGAAAAACACCCAAACTTTAAAGGCAAACCATCTTTCAAAAAATGGTGTAATTATTGCCGACGATACGGACATAGTATTTCTGAATGTAGACAAAAACAGCAAGACAATCAAAATAAACCTCAAAAATATAAAGAACCAAATAAATCATTCTATCAATACATGAAAAAAGATCAAAATCTACCGAACAAAACTGTGTACAGCAACAACAGTTCAGGAAAACCACTCTCGAACAATACAAATTATACAAGAAATCAATCACCATATAACTCAAGTTATAGAGGAAGATCACCAGAACGAAGAAATACGCAAAATTCATCACAAAATCACTACAAAAGACCAAATAGTCGAAATAACTACTCCAGATCAAATTCAAATACAACACGATTTGTTTCTAGATCTAATTCCCAATCAAGAAATAATTACTATCCAAACAATCAATCACAAAATTCATCATACAATAGGAATAGAAACTACTCCAATAATCGGAATAGAAGTTATTCAAACAACCGAAACCAGAATTACCCAAACAATCGATCAAGGAATAACTCATATAATAGATCGAACTATAACAGACCAAACAATAATTACCAAAACAGATCACGAAATATTTCACAAAATCGTAATTCAAGTTATAATAATCGTTATAGAAATTATTCCCAATCACCACACAGGAATAATAACCATTATAATAATTCTAATAATCGCCATAGAAGTAGTACACCTAAACATCAAAGGAATATAAATCAAGTACAATCAAATCCAGAAACAACATCAGACCCTCCAGGTATTGACGACACAGTAAAAGATGTGTTACAACTCAATCAAATAAACTGTGAATCATCAGACTCAGAAAGTGAAACAGAAAACACTCTCTCCATCAATATGATAAAAGTCGAAAATGACTATGAACCTGTTATATATGAACAACCTTTTTCATCACACATATATGAAAATCAATCAGAACTCCTTCACAATTATTATATTGAACCCATCCATTCCACACCGACGACACAAAAAACTAATGAAATTAACACTACAAATCAACCCAATGAGAACGAAAAAACAAAATGCTTGAATACAAATCACATCTATCAAAACATACAAAAAGAACAACCCAAAGAAAAAATTTGGACAATACCATTTCTTTTAGAAAGTCCAAGAAGCAAAGAATTTCAACCACCAGATCTTGAAATTGATTTTTTAATTGATTCAGGAGCAGAATCAAATATAATAAACATTCCCACATGGAATGAAATAAAAACCTTACACCCAAAGCTAACACCTCTTGAAACCTCCAGCAAACTAGCAACAGCACAAGGATCAACATTAATAAACTACGGAAAAATTCAATTATTTCTTCTCCCCACAAGAACAATGGAGCAAAACAAAATTTTAACCAAACCATTTAAACAAATATTCCATATCACTGATATTAAACACAATATCATTGGAATACCATTTATCTCTAAATATATACCAACAATCAACATCTTGAATAGTAAAATATTAATCAAAGATAAATATACAAAAACAAAAGACACATCGCTAACATTTTTTCAAAGATTAAATAAACAACCACCATTCTTTTCAAAATTTTACCCAATATATAACCAACAAAGAAAACACTTGAAACCACTATCAGGAAACATCTATAATTTTTCAATCAAACAAGTTCACCAATATGATAAAAAGCAAAACAAACAAAAATTTTATATGTCAGATTTTGAATTCAAACCTATTCATAAGTTTTTCAAAATCACAATCTCATCAATAAAATATTTGAAAAACTCGAATTCAGATATTATTTCCTTACATGTATACAACAATACACCTTACCAAGTAACATTACCTTTAGGACTTTTAGGCTATTGCGAAACCAACGCTACAATATCACCAATACACGAAAAAGCATATCGTGTAAATAATATACTCCAATTACTAGATATTTGCCAATCCACAATCCTTAATGAAGAATTATCTATAAATAATATAATAAGTAACGAAAACAGAAATACGGATTATTTCACAAAAACCCCATATTTCAAACCTACATTCAACATAAGTAACTACACAGAGAATCAACAGAAATTTTTAACAATGTTTAATTTCCAACATTCACAAATAACACAAGACGAATTTGAAAAACTAGCCAAACAGCTAATTAAATATTCATCAGTCTATGCAACATCCAAATTTGATGTTGGCAAAATCAGCTCATCACTACATCTCCCATTAAAACCAGACGCAGTTTTCAAAAAACAAAGAGCAAGTGAAGTACCAATTCACTTACACGATAAAGTGAACAGATTACTCGACATTTTAGAACAATACAACATTATATCACCAGTAAACAAAGAAGAACAACCAAAAGGCAACACATTTATCAACCCTGTTATCATTCTAGCCAAAGGAGAATCATTAAAAATTGTTCTCGATGCTAGATACCTCAACTCACTCATAGATGAATCAAAGTGTAATTGGCCCATTGAACCAATACAAGTTATTTTAACAAAAATAAACGGAAAATACTTTACCACCGCCGATATGAATAGTGCATATAATCAAATGCCATTAGATGAACAATCACGACGTTTAACACAATTTGTTATTGGAAACCAACAATACGAATTCAACCGCTTATTCTATGGAATATCCATAAGACCAGCAGCATTTTCAGCTTTTATGAGCAAAATTTTTAGACCACTAATACTCAAGAAAAACGCAATCACCTATTTAGACGATGTTTTTATGCAATCACAGACAAAAGAGGAAATGTTCAATGTTTTAGAACAATAGCACCAAATACTTCAGAACGAAAATCTGAAGGCCGCCCCCGATAATTCACACTTCTTTTTGACAAGAGTTAAATTCTTAGGACATAATATAGAAAGAAAAACAATCACTCCATTGAAATCACGTATAGACGCTATTCAAAAACTCCAACCACCAACAAATAAAAAGAAAATCCAAGAATTCCTTGGAATGTTAAACTTTTTAAGCAAATATGTTTATAAAATGCAATTATATCTACGACCATTCTATAATATACTTAGACAACAAAATAATTTTGAATGGAATACAGAACATCAAGCACGATTTGAAGAAATTAAAAAACTTCTAACTGAACAAATTTCAAACACAATTCCAGATTCAAATCAACCATTTTATGCAATGTGCGATGCTTCGAACTTTGGCATCGGCGCAGCATTATTACAATCACATAATGGTACAAATAAAATGAACCTCATATCAGCAAATTCTCGATTATTCACTCAAGCAGAGCTACGACTCTCAACTCTAATGAGAGAATGTACAGCCATAATATATACACTAACAGAATATGAATCTCTGATACTTGGATCAAAACATCCCACAGTTCTATTCACAGACCATAAACCAATCATCTTTCTTTTTACACAAAAGTCCAATCCAAACCACCGAGTTTATAGATTTCAACTAATTTTAATGAAATTCCCAAACTTACATATAGTTTGGACCGCAGGAAAAAATCTTGCATTACCGGACACCTTAAGTCGAAATACGCCACCTGAATTACTTACACGTAAAACCACAGTTGAAATACCCAAAAATATAAAATTTTACCTTGCAGAAAATGAAACATCACCCTGACTAGAATGCAAATATGCAGTAAAAACTGACGTTGAACAATCACAGATAAACAATCTACAACACTTCCCACTTTATTTAGATTGTCAAAATAATCACTACGAAGTTGACCTACTTGGAACATCAACTTTTAAACCAATCCCATATTCACAATGGATAAAAAATTACACCCAACAAAAAAGAATAAAACAACACCCGCCTAAAAAAGACCATTTTCCACTAATTGAAAAAGAAAATTTAACTGATAAAATAAACTTATCAGGACCACAAACAAACGATTCAAAATACACAATAAATCAAGTTTTTGACCTCCATGACCCACTTGATACAATACCCTTATCTAAATTAGAAATTGAAAACATTTTTATCCCCCCAACAGAAACAATTACAATTTCAACACTGAAACAATATCAAAATCTTGACCCAGTAATTCGACAACTAAAATCATGGCACAAATATAAAACTAAACCCGTCAAGGCAGATACAACTATTTTAGGAAATAAAACACTCCTCCGATATTTTCGAAAATTCAATAATACAACAAACACAGACCTCTAGAATACAAATTAAATGAATCTACAGTTCCCTGTCTCCCTTTAAGTATGATTCTCATAGCTTTTAATATTTCACATACACAAAATATTAAAGGACACTCTGGATCAGAGACAACATATTCAAATTTTATACAAAACGTTTATTTCCCAAATGCACCAATTTGGATAAAAGTACTATGCAATGACTGTATAGTATGCCAACTAAATAAACCTTACCCAAATCAAAAACAAACAGCACAAAAACAAGATTTTAAAGGACAAAGTTTGTACTTTAACCATCGTATCTCATTTGATACTAAAGGACCAATTTCACCCTCATCAGAAGGAAACTCCTACATTATGGTAATTGTTGACGCATTTACACATTATGTAGCACTTAACCCAGTACCACATTGTAACGCTTATTATGCTTACACAACGCTTTATGAACACTGGATAGCAAAATTCGGACTACCAGAAATTTTAGTTACAGACAACGGTACAGAATTCATAAATAATGAAATCATCACACTATGTCATCTATATAACATCAAACACAAACCACGTACATCTCACGCACCTTGGACAAACGGCTTAGTCGAAGGTATGAACCGTTCATTACAAGAATATCTCAGATGTATCATCAATGGAAATGATACAAGATACACCGAATGGTCAGCAGATGTAAAATTATTTCCCTTAGCATATAATTCACAAATTACGACAACTCTAGGAATGTCACCATATGAAATGGTTTTTAACCAAAAGCCACGCAAACCAATAATGTTTACAGCAAACTCTCATAAAAACGCACAAGGTTATTGTCAACCAAATAAAGACTCAATTTGTTATAACCTACCATTACATACACACGATGAAGATCATTTTCATCACCCACAAATTCTTAAATTAGCCTCCGGTACACACACCGAATGGATTTAAAACAGAGATAAAAAACACAATGAAATTTACCAAAAAGTAACAAAAAAGTTGTTACAAAGGCAAAATATTAATGAACAAATAAATTCACGCTTTACACCAAACTCCGATTTAAAAATTGGAACATTTGTTTTAATACCCAATTTTAATACTCAAAAAGGAATTTCAAAAAAATTACAACCCCTTCGTAAAGGACCATACCAAATAATTTTAAAACCCACTGATGTCACATATAAAATCACCGACTCAGACAAAAAAAAATCGTTCAACACCGAAATAACCTATTACCTTATTATCCAAAAGAATACGCACTCCGCGAACTAACTCAATTATATTCGTTTACAGGTTTACAAGTTATTCAAAATGACCAACATACGGAAAATACAACAAAGGAACAAAAAGATGTTCACCTCAAAAACCAAATAACAAAATCAACCACCACAAAAAACAACACAAAAAATCTAGATCAAAATACATCTCAAAAAGAAAGAAAAAATAGAAAAATGACAGAACAAATAATACCCCAAGAACAAATCTACAAATCAGAACATAGAGAGTCTTCACGACTTAGAAATCAACCACGTAAAAATTATAAATTATTCATCCCACAATCTAAAATATTAAAGAAAGTTGAATTTCAAAAACAACTTTAATTCTACATTTAATAATCTTTGCACCTCTGAAACATTTTACACTTTCATATTTCAAGATAACATGCTGACAAACACGCAGCGATTCTAGTTCAAAATTAGCCAATAGGATTCATCCAATCCGTCACCTTCTATAACTTTAACACAAACCAACTAGACGAAAAATATTAAACTCCAGGCATATCTATAACTATAACTCTACGACCTCCAGGTCAAAAATAAGCAAACCACTCCAACTTGACAACTAAAATAAATATCACCATAATATCATAACCCTCCCTTATCTAATAAACCAAAGATCAACAATATTTCCCTAACTCAGACCTCAAATATTCCCCAAACAAATATGTTAAATTAGCCTAAAGTAAAAGAACGACCATTTTATTTAGCCTAAAGTATAAAAATCTCAAAAATACCCCAGATCATTTGACAAATGAAAATAAAGACAAAGAAGACCTCCCGATCACCATAAAAATTGCCCCCAACAATTTTTTACAAAACTCAACCCACTTGTCAAAAAACTAATAAATAATCCGACCACACTTGAAAATTGCCCCAAACAACAAAAAATATTCGATCACGAAGTCATTTCTTAAATGCTC
Source organism: Symsagittifera roscoffensis (assembly GCF_963678635.1). Taxonomy (NCBI): domain Eukaryota; kingdom Metazoa; phylum Xenacoelomorpha; order Acoela; family Convolutidae; genus Symsagittifera; species Symsagittifera roscoffensis. The sequence continues at coordinate 28,923,382 of NC_087069.1, read as the reverse complement.
TTCTATCAAACAGTCACTAAAATTATCACAAATCTCAAACAATTTTTTACGATACTTGAAACTTTCATAATATTTCCTTTTGATATCCTTGAATCTTTTCTAATAATCTTAATCATTTTTTGTAATATTTTTTTAATTTTCTACACTATATTCGAACTATTTCTCCAACTTTCAAAAACCCTTGATTATATCCACAGGTACGATTCATACAATTTGTCTAAATGATACGAACTATTTTCAGTAGAACTGATATTTTTCTACTATTTGTAATATTCATAACATTTCTATCATCCCTCATTTTGACCATATGCAAATGTATAAAGAAAGCAATCATCACATTCGCTCTAGCAACAATCCTCCTAATTCTTTTCTTAGAAGAATACTATAATAAACATAAACTTTTTCACTAAAAGAATAGACCAAAAAGCTATCAAAAATTGCTACCCAACAGTCACAAAGTCAGTCTTCACCGACATCATCCCAAGATAACCCAACAACACCTTCAACTACCCAAAATCCTCAAACATCTACACGAATTTCCTTTCAAGATAACCCATACACTTTTGAAGAACGACACGCTCGTTTATCTGAACCACTAGAACCAGTTCAACGACAAGCACCTTTGAGTGAACCAACATACAACTTATACCCAACACTACCACAAGAATTAAGTAGAATAAGAAATCCTAGTCAAAACCAAAATACAGTCGAAATAAATAGACAAATTATACATCCTCGACGAAACAGAAATTTTCAAACACCCCGAGTTCATTTTGATATACCTCAATCCCCATCACAAAACACTCCAGAAAACCCCATTGGTATATTACCAGAAACCCCTACGCTTCTTTCACAACGTAGCACCTCAAGCCTACCATCAGATTACTTAGGTTCAACGCCAACATCTGAACAAATACGTGAAAATCCCTTTAATCCCCCAAACCAAACATCACGACTAACATATTGGACAACACATTCATTTACACAAGGTGAACTAAATTTAGTCAATGATCCAATAGATATTTCTACGGATACAACAACATCCTCATCACTACCAGAAACATTATCACTACCATCAACACCATCAATAAGCCAGATTTCACCACCACCTTTTAACTTAAATTTCCCAATTAACCTCGACGCTAGATATCGAGAACAATCATCAACAAATATCCCTTTAAGACTAGATTGGAATACATTTACAGCACCTCCACCATTATTTGGACAACATCTAGAAAGTAATCGCCTTCGCAACTGGGCACTTAATAGATTACAATACCGACAAGACATTCACGACGATATCCGTGATCACAATATCCAAATACTCCAACAAAACAGTTTACAATTAAAGTTTGAAATCACAGTTAAATTAAACAACATTACTCAACATCCCTACCCATTAAATCCACCAAACATAACAGCTCAATCACTACCACCACCATTTATAACCACTGAAGTAATATATAAATACGACAGATATACCAAAAAGACAATTGGTTACATCACATTTTATAACCCATACTCAGGATTATCATACACATGTATATTCTAAAATTATTAATTTTTCTCCAACTCTTTTTTCTAGTAATCTCAAATCAAAACATAAACCCTTCTCCCCGCACAGGACCCCAAGATTTATTAGTAACACATTACGATTGTGAAGAAAACGAACAAAAAACACTACACAAGTATGCTATGCAATAAATCAAGTATCACAATGCGAAACAGAACCCCAAGCCATAGAAACTACAAATGTAATAGCAACACTTTATTCAAAAGCCCGAGCAACAACAATTACAGGATATAAATTCACAGCAACATTTTCTGAAAAGAAAGTACATTGTTCACAAGTCTCAAACGGAAATAAAAACCGACTTGACCATGAATCATTCTACCAGAGTAATATAGAACGACTTTTACATCTCAATCCTGAAGATTGTAAAAACGAGTTACTCCGACTAAACATCACAAAAAATAAAAACACAGATAGAAAGTTAGTATATTTCCAAGTTTTTTCAGATTCTGTACATCAAGCAGAAAGATATCAAGGACATATAAAATTAGATGAAAAGTACCCATATAACGGCGCACACGGACGATTAACCTATGACATGCACGATAAACACTGGATACCACACATTGGTATAAATAACCCATCAAACTGCAAAGCAGACACAAAAAACAAAGGATACCAAGAGATCATGTTTTTCGATTGGAAAATACAACTCGAAAAAATACAACTCACACGAGATTTATCAGACAACACAATGATCTATCAAGGAATTAGATTACCTTGTAAAAACGACCAAGGTTATTGCGACCCTACAACACGAACACAAGCAACAATTGTTTGGTTCCCTGAAGACACATGTACAACATTTCAAGTAGCAAAAATACACGCTCGTATGATAAAATTTCACGAAAAATATTTTATACAATCAATACCATATGAACAAGTAAATCCATTACGAAAAATAAGTTCTAATTTTAGAAACATTCATAATATAGAAAATAAATTAACACGTTTTCAAATATATCAAGAAACAGAACTTGCATGTAAATACAGAAACCCACTTCACAAAACACAATACTCCGAAATATTAGTTGAATACGAAAATGGATTCGACATGACCACTGGAAAAATAAAAGTCGACCCATACGCCACAAGTCATCCTCCAAATGAAGGAACATCATACATACCAGTTCATTTTCAAAAGAATACAGGTCAACCTGGTGGACATTTAAAGCCCCAAGACGATCAAAGCACACGTTTACAAGAACTATCACTAATGAATAGTACATATTTTGGTAATATCCACTATGATATTCACTTAGACATGAAACTAGACTATACGATTAGCCGAATTTTTCAAGAAATGTCACTCTCCGAATTAGAAACACTACACCAACTATGCGAATTAGAAAGAACACAAATATTACAATCACTTGCACTAGCAGTATTAAAAATACCCTACGCAGGATTTTTACTATCAGGAAATAGATCAAATTTTTTAGACTATGAAGGAAACATCTTATGGTTTTATACTTGTACTAAAAAAGTATCACCACTATACGTTTTTGAAGATAAACGATGCTATAAAAGAATCCCTATCTTTTATAAGAATAAAGTACATTTCGTTGACACACTTTCACGAAGAACCTATTTCTGGGATACCGCAGTCCCATGTGGATCAGAAAATAGCCACAATGTAGTACAACTAAACCCTGATGAAGATAAATATTACCTTCTCACCCCATATCCCACATTAATGCAATCACTCAAAAAATTTTCACCAGAAAGCATTCGCGCTATCGCTCGAAACCCAAATATAGACTTACAATCAATAGGAATATACTCAAAATCAGATATTCAACATCACATTAGAACACAACAATTCCAAGAATTATTAACACAAATGGACACAATACAAAGACAATCAATTGACCAAAACTTACGCAAACTTGCCGAAACCGCAGGATTTGCAGACATCTATACGCAAGACTATAGCGGATATTTTAAAGACATTAAAGATTATATATATCTAAACGGTGAAAAATACCGTCCCCAAGATATATCACCTATCAATATTTTTAGCTTTGTTACACTCAAGAATGAAATTCTTGATTTTCTAGGATGGCCCTACTACATCTTAGAAAAACTGACTATTTTATACGCAATGTTTAACTTTATTGGATTTCTTTTTTCACTCTTAAAAAGAATCTATAACACATGTGCTATACACACACAAGTCAATAGACAAGCAAGTGTAGCACGCATACTATTTGCAGGATTTTTTGGAATCTTTTCTACATCTATAAACAAAATTCTTTTAGACGCACAAATAAAAGAATATAACACAAAAATAGCAACAAGACAGAACACATACGACGAAGAACATAACAATGTAGACACAACGCCAACAGCACCACAGTTACCACCCCTACCACATAACCATCCATTATCCCTAGTCCCACGTAATTTTCGAAATTTAGCCATAACACATAATCAAAATTTTAGACCAACCATATCACAAAGTCCCATTCAACATATAATGCCACACCACTCACAAGATGAAAATACTTATGAACAAATTATAGAACAACCCCATACCACCGCTTTTCAGTCTCAAAATAATAATTTTTTTAGCCCACGATGAGCCGACAACTTGAATCCCTACACCGATCAAATTCCCACCCAACCAACCTCACCACTCCAATCCCAATAATACCACTTTTTGCTTTTCCGCCACCCGATTTCCCCACCAGTAATGTAACATCCGGCATGAATTCCGATACTAATTCACACATCTCAGTTTTATACTCCATCTCACAACTCAATAACCCGAATATTGAAACCCCCGATGAATTTGCCGACTCTGAACCATCTCCATCAAATAATTTTCACACCAATTCCTCAAATTTTTCCCAACCCCCTTTTCAACCCATACTACCAAATAACCCTGTCCCAACCAATTCTACACCCTCTTATCCTTCCCAAGTCACTCCAACCTACTCCTCACTTCACTCAGACCAATCATCTCATTCTCCAGACACCCCCCGAATCTCCCCAGAACTAGATAATTTCATTACCCTACAACAACAACCCTACCACCTTGACACCCCAACCATAAACCAAATCTCATCCACAATAGATTCATCCAACCCTCCTACCCCTACACCCTCTTCAATTTATACTGAATCATTAGCACCATCATCCACATCTACTGAATCTTCACTCAGCACTAATAGAGCTTACCGCACTTTTAAAAGAAAGTTCCCCAACCATCCTTTCCCAGCGAAACCAGGAACAGCCCGTGAATATATCAACCATCCAAAACACACTAACACAAAAGAATTTTTAGCTATCACCTTATACTCATTTCCACAATACACCTTAAACACCCCTCACGACACTAACGAGACACGTAACTTTGTAGACGAACACGTTTTAATGCCTACCCTTCCTTGGACCTCATATTATCATTTTACTAATCCCCTTTGCTTACCTTTATCTAACACTCACATCGATATAGAACGAAATAAGGACATGCTATATCGACTCACTACACCACTAACACCTAGACAATTTACTTACATTGGATATAAAAAGTCACTAAAAACACACACTGCACCCCGAGCTAATGAATATACACTAGAATATTACGATCATAACATCATCAGAACTAACCAAGATCAATTCTTAGACGACGATCGCTTCGCTAATCCACAAATCACCGAAAAATTTTTCATTAAAACACCATATGTATTTACACTAAATATCTTCGATCGCAAGTTTGACCACATTATTTCAGAAGCACTAACAGACACACAAGCCTACGAAAGTTTTAAAGAACGCTTCCAAATATTTTCACTAACCTTTCATTTCCTTGCACCACATGAAAGAAATTTGCACTGCTCACACGATATTATGTTGCGCACTAAACAAACACACACATATACTTATTATCGTTTCATCCAAAATCACTTTGACCTAAACACTCCCTCCAGACAACCACACCATCGTTTTCAATTCATCAATTCCAAATACACCTCACCATTCTTTCTTAACTTCACATATTGCATTAAAGATACTAACCTTCATGGTATTCTTCGAAATTATGATCCCATAACCCAAATGTATATTTTTTGTCCCATCACCAAGACCTTCAACGCAGAAGAATCCCGACCCTTCCTTATCCCACACGAGTTTGTACAACCTATAGAAATCCCCATTTTAGAATTCATCCATAACACTAAATTCAATCACAAATTATATAATCTAATCCAAAACACACCTTTTGAATTTGCAGTTGGCACTGAAGAACTAACCACCATTAAAGCACTTCAATTGCTTTGGCCACTACTTCAAACTAAAAATATCATCCGCATTTTAGCTAAATTACTAACAACTTCAGATCTCATCCACGACATCTTCCCCCACGGTTTCTTCCCCGACGACTAACAGGTAAGTATGAATTATACATATTACTAACTAATTAAAATATTAGAAACTCACCATTCTTTATCCATGTTTTCTTTAGAATTTTAGCCTTCATCCAACGATCATCTGAAAAATTCACAAAAGAAAAATAAAAAATAGCAAACTTCTGCAAAACTGTTTAAAACCTTATTAAATTTTTGCACCAACAATTAAATAAATATAATACCAATGCAGTAATTTAATTTATAAATTTTTCCCCCACAAGCAGTAAATCTAAAAATGATGAAAATTTATAACTTAATTTTCCCCAACAACTAGCAGTAAAATTAAAAATTCTATGTAATAAATTGATAAAACGAAAATGCAGTACTAACCTTTTGATATTTCCATTCATTCGCACAAACATTCTATCCACACTCGCACAGCTCGCCCACGAAGAATTGTTTAAAATAATGAATTTCAGTTTCAAGCTTTCACACTCGATAACTCTAACACAAGATAACACGTTTCAAACTTTCCTTTAACCCGGTTGGAAAGGAATTATACACAAAACAACACTAAAAAACAACGCAGCTTACTAAACACCACAAATCATAGAATAACAGCATGACTAAGAAAAGGAAACCAACGGTACCCAAACCGGATTAACCCAGTTTAAAACTGGATAATTTATTCTTTTGAAGACTATTATAAAGTCTAAGAAAGAAATAATAAAACACAAAAAAGTCGAAAGACAAACCCATACCACAAACAATTTGATTTTTGAAAAAAGGACACAACCAACAAGACATAAGAAAAACCACAACAAACCCAACATAAAACGTTGTCACATAACAGGACCTCTCACAAAAACCGCATGCAATCATACTCCCACTCCTGGCCTAACCCACCAGGAAGAACAACCTGAGCATGCTCTATAGCCGGCCTAACCCACCGCGCTACATTCACGCTTTGTGACACACACTCCTATTTTTAATAAGAGCTACTCAAGGGTGAGTAACTCTTCAAAATAACTGAACTAAAACAAAAAGCTTTTGTGAAAACAACTAACTAAAATCATAATTAAAAAATATTAAACTAATAAAAGTTTTATAAAATGTAAATTACATTATGCAATACATAGATCAGAATACAACACCAAGGACGAACATCCAAAGACAAAACGACCCTACTACACTCGAGAAAGAATGGCCAACTACAATCAATATGCCACTCACAATCACAACTCAAAGGATTTAGAGTACGACTTGACTTCGCAGAAAAGGACTTCATTGAACTAGACCAATGACCACCTCGATGTTCAAGTACACGTACAGATCCGAGTAACCAGGCATCCCCTCCACGCACAATATCCACGCCTTTCCCAGACAAGATCAAAACACAAAGAAGTTCTCATCAATGAAACAGAAAAACCTGACATAGCCAACCATTCTGAAATCAGATTTGAGTTTGTTGCGAAAACCCAGTCGTTGTCATGAGATGACACAACGATCGAACCTGGAACTTCTCTAACAAGAGAACCCAGAAGAAATATGATGTTCGCCAAACACCAACGTCCATCATCCATCCTTTGAATTACAGAAAGACTATTCTAAAAAACTCTGTAAAACCCGGATGGGTGGAACCTGATCTAAACTACATTTTATGATTGGATAAATTAGATATTTTACCAATGTAAAGTATTTAATATTAACTAATCATGATCCATCTGACTAACAATCCACTTATTTGTAAGTGCTGAAATTACTTGTAATTTCAGCACCAGAGAGATTTGAATTTAACTTAGAAGTTAGTTGAACTCTCCCGAGTACTTCAGCAGCCGCAATAAACCAGTATACCCTAGATCTATTGAGCCTAGCAGAGACTAGTTAAACAACCTGAGACTAGATAGTATAAGAGTAAGATTAGGATTGGTATTAGACTAAGAAGTTGCACGAATCTATCCGGCCGAAAATAAGATAGCGTGACGAGCAGACGGTGTACCCTATCCGAAATTACTCTATGAGTTATACACTTCGGTCATAACTCATGTATTTGTTTAGGTTTAGAACTGTTCTTAGATCCCACTTCCCGCTTCTGAGTGTTCTGAATTAAAAAAAAATTCGCCCTGGAAAATGTTCAAGAAAAACCTTCCAGCAAGCTCCCTCCACTAAGGAAGCTTTTTATATTCCTTATTTTAAGTCCTATTAACATAAATCCAAACGCCATGAAGTATGGCATGCGTGTTAATTACTAAATTACAAACACATTTAGTATCCTTATACGAGAGTGTCAAATAAAAATCGTACCGTAATATGGATGTTTATTTTTCTACGTTATTGACTCAATATAACCAATCAATTTTTATTATTTGTCTCAACAAAACGCCTTTCAGGTGATTTTTTTGTCAAAAAAATCCTTAATTTATCTTAATGTTGTGTAACGTTTTCCAACAAATCATTGAGTCAAAAATTATTTTTTCTTGTTTTTAATTTAGTTTTGAAAATAAGTACTGATAAAATTCAAAAAAAATGAAAAAATAGTTCCAGCAATTTGAGCGTGGAGCCCATTCCATCATCCGAATCAAGCTGAAAAATGGAAAAAAGATAAATTGTTTGTTTCAACCTAATTTATCTACTAACAAAAAATTTAGCTTTAAACGAAATTAAGCAAAAAAAAGCCCACAACAGCAAAATTTTTATAAAAAAAACGTATCGGTAACTGTTCTTTTCATGAAAAAAAAATCAGGAACAACTTTGCGCCATAGATGATTTGGTTTCCTAGCCAATCGTTTTTATTTGATTTTCATCAAGTACTATTTAAGACAATTTGATGAACATATCTTAAAAGTAACTTTGTTGAAGTCAAATTTATTACTCATTAGTTCGGAACAAATCATGCTATTATTAAAAGATTTTACTGCATTTTTCTTTAATTCATGTGAGACAGTTCATGTCATGAATATCCTCGGGGGAGGGAGATCTTATCTGGAACCGAAGGGGAAGGAGTTGAGCCAAGTTTATTTGTTGTTGTTGTTGTAATACAATTAAAGTGGTCTTAAATCTTCTTTTTTGGGGTTACGAGGGCAAGTTTCACCGCAGGTCTCGTTAAAGTACCTAGGGTTTTTTTCAGTTTACACGAGCGCGCGATGCCATCCGAGCCGGTAAAAACTTCTAACACTCGACCCAGTGGCCAGATGCCTTGTGGTGTAAAGTCCTCAAGTATCCACACGAGGTCATCTTTTTCGAGTGGTTCCTCGGGTTGCGTCCATTTAGTCCTTCTGATGAGAGTCGGAGCGTACTCTTTAAGTA
>NC_087069.1:28881561-28913951 GCF_963678635.1 Symsagittifera roscoffensis | reverse complement strand
TTGATCACTATCCAGCGTGATAGGGGCCCTTCGCAAAGCTGGAGCGTATGTTAGTTCAGACCTCTCCTCCCAATTCGAATGCTGAGGGAATGCAACTTTACTCATCTCAGGATCAGTTTCGTCTAAACACAAACATTTTTGTTTTAAGACGTTCTTCCAATTCAATTTTTTCAAACTTGGTTTTTTCGTAAGGTTTCGTAAAACGGTATTGATCTCCCTGCCGTGGTGAGCTTCAAAAGGTGTTAATTTAGTAGTTGCATTTTTGGAGAATCGTAGGGCGCCTAGCGCTTTATCGACCATAGATTCTAGAGACTTATGCTCTTTTTCTGTCGCATATGTTAAGACAAAATTCTTCAAACTTCCTATTGTCCGTTCAACGGACCCCGTGCCTCGATGATCATTCACTGGGGAGTACATTAGCTCGATGCCTTCTTCGTTGCAGAAGCTTTTAAATTTATTAGATGTAAAACATGATCCCTGATCAACGTGGATCTTCCGAGGTACTCCATGATGCGTTATGTACTTATCAAGGAATTTTAAGACCTTATCTGACGTATTAGTGGTAGTAACCATTGCTGACGGCCACCTTGAGAATCGGTCCGTAGCAACCAAAACATATTTCTTACTTTCATTCAAGTAATTTATCGGCCCCCAGAAATCCAACTGTAAACATTCATTGGGTTCCCTTGGTTCAGGGACCTTACCCATGTCTCCCTTGGGTAATAACGATTTTAGATTCTTACCCGCTTCCGTGCATTGCTGACAGTACGTGGCCTTTGCTGCCAAACTGCGGTACATGTAGGGATACCAGACGTCACGCGCTGCTTCGAACATATTTCTTTTACCGTGATGGTAATAGTGTATCCGCGATTCAACTGGGACTTGTAACGGCAAAGGGATGACCAACCGTCCATCCAACCACACACAATCGTCCCGTAACGACAGATCGTTAGCGTATTGAGCCCAGTACTTCTCAATCTTCAGGAGTTCTTCTTTCAATTTAGTCTTCTTCTCCAATGCTTCTTTTACTCGTACTAAGTTCACATCCGCTGGTATGTTCGAGGAAACAAATTCTAAATTAAAAGTTCTGGTAACGCTTGGGACTTCTTGATAACCTTGCAATCACGGGGAATGATGGACATAATTTGCTGATTCGGATTAAGAGTAGGAAAAAGCTCGCCTGGAAATTTCGAAGGTATGGAAAGTACTGTATTAATTTTTGAATCCCGTGTGTTTTTAGTAATTGCAACAATTTCAGGGTTAATGACAGTTATTTCATCGCTACTCAATAAATTTTCATCTAATCTAAGCGGAGAGTTGATCTGAGGTTGTATTATATTCGGATTGTTAGTTTGGGAATCAATTGTAACATTTTCAACATTTTCAATTTCAAATACTGGGAAGGAACAATTAGAGTCGCTATCCATTTTGTTTGAGTGTTTTGATGTAGGCAAATTTAACCGTCTTCCAAGGGAACAAAATATAGAGCACACTGAATGTCCCTTGGATTTCTTTGATTTACGCGTTATGCAAATTGATCGTTTCCTATTGGTCGTTGTCTTCACGCATGACTTTCCGCCCTCAACCGACGCTGGTTGTATGCATGTTATCCGTTCTCGCTTTTGATTGGATGAAAACCGTCTAGACTGTTTAGAACCAGTTTCTCCAATATTCTGATAATTTCGTTTACCAAGGGGTTTTAAATCATTTGTAAAACCAAGGGATTTTCTAATCGAAGCGATTTTTGCCACGGTGAACAAATTATCATATTGACTTATCGGTTTAGGGGGTTCGCTAGGATGCCTTGACAAATAATCTGCCAATCCAATCTTGGCGCCCGGTTTGTGTTCTATTACAAAGTCAAAAGGAATCAGTCTGTCCAGCCAACGTGTCAGTCTTGAAAAAAGTGTTTTTTTTCTTGTTATTCCCGTTAAGTAATGAAATTAAAGCCTTATGATCGGTAATAACTGTAAATGATCTTCCTAGGATGTAGTTTCTGAAATACTCGGCCCCCCATACCACCGCCAGCATCTCAAGCTCGTTAGTGGAATATTTTTTATCGGCTGCGTTTAAGAATAGTGATGCAAAAGATATAGGACGCCACCCTTCTGTACCCAATTGCTCTAAAACCGCTCCAAGGCCATTGTGACTTGCATCGCAAACAACTCTAATGTCCTTATGAATATCAAAGTGTTTTAATTCAACTATGTTCGCTACCCCCATTTTAATGTTTTGGAAAGCATTTTCACCTTCCGCGGTCCAGTTATATTCGTTTTTCTTGCTGAGGAGTGGCCTTAATGGAGCTGACATCTCCGCTATCGCCGGTAAATATTTATGCAAGCTGTGGATTGAGCCCTAAATGACTTAAATTGCGTGACTGTCTTAGGAGCTTTTAATGCGTCTATCGGCGATGTTTTTTGTTTAAGAGGCGTAACCCCCGTTTCGTTTATACGATGGCCAAGCCACTCGCATTCTCGTTTCGCAAACTCGCATTTTGGTAACTTCAAGGATATGTTTTCGTGGTTTAATTTCCGGAGGATCTTTTCATCCGGAGGATCTTTTCAAGGAGATATGTTCTACTTCCGTTCCCTTGGTTGTAACCAAAATATCATCAATTACGCGTTCGCTTGTGGGAATTCGTTTAAAATTGTTGAGTCCATTACTCGCTGGAACTCTGCCAGCATTGACGTTAACCCGTAAAACCCTGTTCGGAAACGGTAAGTTCCTGTCGACCGTCCGCCCACCAAAGAAAAGTTACAGTGCACGCTTGTTTATTCACTAAGCGGTAGTTGCCCATACGCGTACGTTAGGTCCATCGTAGTAAAGTACACCTCCCCTTGTTTTTTTTTCGGAAATAAGTTGTCCTATTGTATCTACAAGTTCTTCTATATTTGGCATCTGGTATTTGTTTTTATGCACTTGTTTATTAAGCTCTCGTGATTCCAATGCTAATTTTACGGACCCGTCTTTTTTTACGGTGATGACGATCGGAGAAACAAAATATCGATCCGAACACTCTTTCAATTTTTTTATATGTCCCTGGGTTAATAGCTTATCAATTTCTTTGTCCACTTTTTCTTGGAGCGTTACCGGCACTCTCCGTCCCTTCTGCTGCACTGGTACAAGATTTTTGAAAAATTCTGCTTGGACTTTGTAGTTCCTAATTTTTCCAACTCTAGTAAATAGCTTACTGAAGTATGATTGCCATTGATCCATCTGCTCATCCTCTGGTTCATCGTGCCCCTCCTTGCATGAATTGTCCTCCGCCCCCTGGATGTTCATGACTTCCCCCCCTTGGATCTGCTTGCATCAACTGGAGTCCAAGTTTACCCATCAAATCACGTCCCACGATGGATGGTCTGGTCCCCCCAATGACTCGGACTTCTGCTGTCGTCTTCCAGCCGTTTGATGCTAACTCGAGTTCCATTCTGCCCAACATCTTGATCCGATTGTTACTGTAGTCTCGAAATTCGTCATCGTCAGTGTTATCCTGCTTCAAGTTGATTCCCGCTCTTCCCACTGTTCTTCTCAAATCTTCTAGTGTTAGAATGGATATTGGCGATCCACTGTCGATCCAAATGTTCATCGGGTGCCCATTAATGAATATTTTGAGTTTAGGCCCAGCAACTTTCAACACCGTTTCCTTCTTCCGTCGAATTGCCATAACCATGTAATCGTCTGAACTTTCTGATGACCAGCTGTGGTGTTCTCGTTTAACGAAACCTACTGAATTTGAGGCAGCTTGGGGCTCCACGTCATCCGAGGGGGTATCTTCTTCGTCGAATAGTTCATCCCCTTGGATCAATCCAACCGGTTGTCCCCCCTGGATTGTCGTTTTCCCCGGCAAGTCCTCTCAAAGTGCCCAATCTTTTTGCAGAAATTGCATGTGACGGCTCTTGCTGGGCATCGTTGTCGGTGTTCTGGGGTGAAGTTCGGTTGATCGCAGTTGTATCATCTGCGCTCTTGCATTCGATCTTGTGTTCGACCTCCTCCACGATTTGGATATTGACCCCGTCCCCTTGCATTCCTCGTCCCCTGGATCCGCGAATATTGCTGACTGGTTCCGTTTTGATCTGTAGGGAACCCCCTGGCGATGGATGCGCCAATCCCGTGGAACCGGATACGGCGCCCTTGTAGCTCCTTGCGTACTTGTCTCCTCTTTCATATGACATTGCGATTCGCAATGCTTCTTCCGGGGTTTTAGTTTCCCTACACAGCTCGTTCTGCGCGTCCCTGTTCCTCATGTTGAAAATAAATATGTCTCTCACCATCTTCCGCTCCTGGGTGCCCAAATTGCATCTTGCCGCCATTCCGCTAAGTTCTGCATAGAACGATTCTAGACTCTCACCCTCCTTTTGTTTTCTCGACAACATTTGGTACATCTCGTACGTTTCGTTCCGCTCTTTCTGAAAAAGAGCTACACAGGTATCCAAAAAACGTGGGTATCGTATTGTTTCCATATCTAAATGTGGATGCTGGTTATGCAAGGCTCTCTGTCCCTCATGTCCCAGGCATAAATACAGATTCGATATCAGTGTACGTTCACCTTCTGCCCGTGGTTTTCCACCAATGTAACCCAGGTCTGTAATCTGTGCTTCAGTTAATGTCGATGCAAAGTAGTATTCTGACGAGACTAGTCCATGTTTCGCCACCATCGCCCAATGAAATCGTTGTTTCCAGTGTTCCCATAAAAGTTGCGGTTCCGCCTGATTCGGAGGCCAGAAGGCCACAATTCCAAGGGGGTTTTTCCCCCCACCATCCACTGACTGCGCCATAACAAGGGTTTGTAAAAAGATGGCTGTTAAATACTCAATTGACTGTATTCTAGTTCGCATAAATAAGAGAGTGAACTAGAGGTCAACACATAACAGCTAGACAGCTTTTAGTTGATTGACAGGCAGGTACCAAACTCACACTTAATTAAAGTATGAGAAATAAAGAATAGCAACTAGGATGATTGACAACTAGGATGATTGACAACTGAACATATTGTAGCCCCTGACACTTCACAAAATGTTTAAATAGTTTTAGAGCGCTCCATTTGTGATAATACTCACCATTCAGCTTTTTCCATGAACTGTACCATAAAAGAGTCAAAAAGAGGCTCAAAATATATTTTTTGACTCCAGATTGCTCAATCAGGCTTGCTCATTATTCGATTAATCATCCAATTGATTTTTTCAAGTTTTGTGGAAGCACAGACAGAGAATAATCATAGTTTTCAACTGATCTATGACTTTTTTTGGTTTTTTTTTCCATTATAATCGGTCTAACCGATTACCCTAAAAATCATAACCCACTGGAAAAGACTCTTTGTATGGCAGCAGAAGGAAGCTACTGTTGGTTAAGGGCTTATAATAGCGAAGATGCGTGGATTAGATATAATCATTGCCCTTCTCGAAACTAACAACTTATTGTTTTTTACACTCCCCTTTAAAATGTTCCGTCCTCATACTTTTTTGTACATACCATTAGTTTCAAGTTCAATTCACTTGATATTACATAGGAAAGTTTGAAAAATTACCTTGATGAGCGTCAAATTGATTCTGAATGAGCCATAAGATTCATCATCATACCCGAAAAAAAACAATAAAAAACACAAAAGATCTGCTAGTTACCTTGTTGCGTTTTGGAAAAGTTATCAAACGCGAGGCTTAGGAACAATGAAAAATTAACTCGTCTTCATTATGCATTTTTTAATTAATCACAATTGATATGGAGAATCCGTATACATTTTTTCTGATTTGGGAAAAAAATGGTTGATAAAAAAAAGGACCAAAAAAGGACCAAACAGTTTAAATGCTTAATCAATTGTTAACAAAAAAGAGAAAGAGATTGATGGAAAATATAAACAAAAGGCTGAAAACAATTTTTGCATAATCAGCCTTTTACTAGAACGAAAAAAAATGACAGGCAACAAAAAAACAGGTTACAAAAAAAATGCATTGACTGGAAATCTATCTTGTGATTAATGCACTCCCACAGAAAATGCGGTAATCTTGAATCATTTGACAATTATACAAGAGTTTTAGATTTTTTGAAAGTTTAAAAACATATATATTCAATTTTTTCGAATCAAAGGAACGATAAATATTTGGAACAACACTATCAATTTTTGCCACCTTTCAAAAAATGAATCCCGACAAGTATGTCCATGCCAAAAAATTTCAGTGTTTGAAATTGAAAATTTTTTTTTCAAACAAAGTAGGGAAACGTTTGTGAAAGAAGAATATCAAATTTTGTACCCCTTCAGAAAATGTATCCCGACAACAACTTCCATTTCAAAAAGTTTCAGTGTTTGAAACTGAAAACACTATATTTTCATTCGAAGGAGAGAAATGTTTGTGAAAGAAGGACATCAATTTTTGCCCCCTTTCAAAAATGTATCCCGACAAGTACTTCTATTTCAAAAAGATTCAGTGTTTAAAACTGAACACACTATTTCCATTCAAAGGAACGAAATGTATGCAAAAGAAGACAATCAACTTTTGTCACCTTCTAAAAAATGTATCCCGACATAAACTTCCAGTCAAAAAAATTTCAGTGTTTAAAATTGAATACACTTTTCTCAATCAAAGGAACGAAAAGTATGTGAAAGAAGACTATCATTTATTGTCATCTTTCAAAAATTGGATCCCATCAAGTTCTTCAACGCCAAAAAATTTCAGTTTTTGTAATTGAATACACTTTTTTCATTCAAAGGAGGGAAATGAATGTGAAAGAAGTGTATGACTATCAATTTTTGTCACCTTTTAAAAAATATATCTCGACAAAAATTCCATGCCAAACATTTTCAGTGTTTGAATTTGAATACACTTCTTTCAATCAAAGGAAGGAAATGTATGTGGAAGAAGACTATCAATTCTTGTCACATTTTAAAAAATGTATCCCGACAAGTACTTCGTTGCCAAAAATTTTCAGTGTTTGAAAATGAATACAATTTTTTAGATCAAAGGAACGATAAATAATTGGAAGAACACCATCAATTTTTGCCACCTTTCAAAAAATGTATCCCGACAAAAGTTTCAGTGTTTGAAATTGAATAAATTTTTTTCAATCGAAGTAAGGAAATGTATGTGAAAGAAGCATATCAATTTTTGCCTTCTTTCAAAAAATGTATCCCGACAAGTATTTCCATTTCAAAAAGTTTCAGTGTTTGAAACTGAACACACTATTTTCATTCAAAGGAACGAAATGTATTCGAAAGAAGATTATCAACTTTTGTTACCTTCTAAAAATTGTATACCGACGTAAACTTCCAGGCAAAAAATTTTCAGTGTTTGAAATTGAATACACTTTTTTCAATCAAAGGAAAAATCTGTGAAAGAAGGCTATCAATTATTGTCATCTTTTGAAAATTGGATCCCAACAAGTACTTTTTTGCCGAAAAATTTCACTGTTTGTAATTGAATACTTTTCTTTCAATCAAAGGAAGGAATTGGATGTGAAAGAAGACATGTGACAAAATCATGTTTTAACATGTGCCAAAATCAGTTTTTGTCACATGTTAACAAATGTATCCCAAAAAGTACTTCCATAACAAAAGATTTCATTGTTTGAAATTGAAAATACTCATTTCAATCAAAGGAACGAAATGTACGTGGAAGAAGACTAACAATTTTTGTCACCTTTTAAGAAAATTTATCCCGACAAAAACTCCCATGCCAAAAAGTCAATCAAAGGAAGGAAATGTATGTGAAAGAAGAATATCAATTTTTGCGCCCTTTCAAAAAATGTATACCGACAAGTACTTCCATTTCAAAAAGTTTCAGTGTTGGAAACTGAACACACTATTTTCACTCAAAGGAACGAAATGTATTTGAAAGAAGACTATCAATTTTTGTCACCTTTTAAAAATGGAATCTCGACATAAACTTCCAGTCAAAAAAGTTTTAGTGTTTAAAATTGAATACACTTTTTTCAATCATAGGAACGAAAAGTATGTGGAAGAAGAATATCAATTTTTGTCACCTTTTAAAAATTGGATCCAAACAAATACTTCCATGCAAAAATTTCAGTGTTTGAAATTGAATGCACTCATTTCAATCAAAGGAAGGAAATATATGTGATAGAAGATTATCAGTTTTGTCACCTTTCAAAAAAGTACCTCCACGCCAAAAAATTTCAGTTTTTGAGTATGAGGAACAAAACTATCAATTTTGGTCACCTTTTAAAAAATGAATCCCAACAAAAACTTCAATGCCAAAAAACTTCAGTGTTTGAAAAAGAATAAAATTTTTTAAAAAGTATGTTGGAGAAGCCTATCAATTTTTGTCACCTTTCAAAAAATGTATTCCGACAAAAACTTCCTTGCCAAAAAGTTTCAGTGTTTGAAATTTCACACACTATTTTCATCTAAAGGAAGTAAGTGTATGGGAAAAAAAAGTATGATTACCAATTTTTTTCACCTTTTAAAAATGGATTCCGACAAGTACTTCCATGCCACAAAGTTCAGTGTTTGAAATTGAATATACTTTTTTCAACCAAAGGAACGAAATGTATGTGGATGAAGACTAACAATTTTTGTCACCTTTTAAGAAACTTTATCCCGACAAAAACTCCCATGCCAAAAAGTCAATCAAAGGAAGGAAATGTATGTGAAAGAAGAATATCAATTTTTGCGCCCTTTCAAAAAATGTATACCGACAAGTACTTCCAATTCAAAAAGTTTCAGTGTTGGAAACTGAACACACTATTTTCACTCAAAGGAACGAAATGTATTCAAAAGAAGACTATCAATAGTTGTCACCGTTTAAAAAATGTATCCCGACAAGTATGTCTATGCCAAAAAAATTCAAGGTTTGAAATTGAATAAATTTTTTTTCAATCAAAGGAACGATATGTATGTGGAAGAAGACTAACATTTTTATGTCACTTTTTAAAAAAATTTATCCCCACAAAACTTCCATGGCAAAAAGTCAATCAAAGGAAGGAATTGTATGTGAAAGAAGAATATCAATTTTTGCACCATTTCAAAAAATGTATCCCGACAACTACTTCCATTTCAAAAAGTTTCAGTGTTTGAAACTGAACACACTATTTTCACTCAAAGGAACGAAATGTATTTGAAAGAAGACTATCAATTTTTGTCACCTTTTAAAAATGGAATCCCGACATAAACTTCCAGTCAAAAAAGTTTTAGTGTTTAAAATTGAATACACTTTTTTCAATCATAGGAACGAAAAGTATGTGGAAGAAGAATATCAATTTTTGTCACCTTTTAAAAATTGGATTCAAACAAATACTTCCATGCCAAAAAATTTCAGTGTTTGAAATTGAATGCACTCATTTCAATCAAAGGAAAGAAATATATGTGAAAGAAGATTATCAATTTTGTCACCTTTCAAAAAATGTATTCCGACAAAAACTTCCTTGCCAAAAAGTTTCAGTGTTTGAAATTTCACACACTATTTTCATCTAAAGGAAGTAAGTGTATGGGAAAACAAAGTATGATTACCAATTTTTTTCACCTTTTAAAAATAGATTCCGACAAGTACATCCATGCCAAAAAGTTCAGTGTTTGAAATTGAATATACTTTTTTCAACCAAAGGAACGAAATGTATGTGGATGAAGACTAACAATTTTTGTCACCTTTTAAGAAAATTTATCCCGACAAAAACTCCCATGCCAAAAAGTCAATCAAAGGAAGGAAATGTATGTGAAAGAAGAATATCAATTTTTGCGCCCTTTCAAAAAATGTATACCGACAAGTACTTCCAATTCAAAAAGTTTCAGTGTTGGAAACTGAACACACTATTTTCACTCAAAGAAACGAAATGTATTCAAAAGAAGACTATCAATAGTTGTCACCGTTTAAAAAATGTATCCCGACAAGTATGTCTATGCCAAAAAAATTCAGTGTTTGAAATTGAATATACTTTTTTTCAACCAAAGGAACGAAATGTATGTGGAAGAAGACTAACAATTTGTGTCACCGCTTAAGAAAATTTATCCCGACAAAAACTCCCATGCCAAAAAGTCAATCAAAGGAAGGAACTGTATGTGAAAGAAGAATATCAATTTTTGCGCCCTTTCAAAAAATGTATACCGACAAGTACTTCCATTTCAAAAAGTTTCAGTGTTGGAAACTGAAGACACTATTTTCACTCAAAGGAACGAAATTTATTCAAAAGAAGACTATCAATAGTTGTCACCGTTTAAAAAATGTATCCCGACAAGTATGTCTATGCCAAAAAAATTCAGTGTTTGAAATTGAATAAATTTTTTTCAATCAAAATGACGAAATGTATGTGAAAGAAGACTATCAATATTTGTCACCTTTCAAAAAATGTATTCCGACAAAAACTTCCATGCCAAAAAGTTTCAGTGTTTGAAGTTTCATACACTTTTTTCAACCAATGGAAATAAATGTATGGGAAAACAAAGTATGATTACCAATTTTTTTCACCTTTTAAAAATGGATTCCGACAAGTACTTCCATGCCAAAAAGTTCAGTGTTTGAAATTGAATATACTTTTTTTCAACCAAAGGAACGAAATATATGTGGAAGAAGACTATCAATTTTTGACACCTTTCAAAAAATGTATCCCGACAAGTATTTGCATTTTAAAAATTTCAGTGTTTGAAACTGGATACACTTTTTTCAATCAAAATGACGAAATGTATGTGAAAGAAGACTATCAATATTTGTCACCTTTCAAAAAATGTATTGCGACAAAAACTTCCATGCCAAAAAGTTTCAGTGTTTGAAGTTTCATACACTTTTTTCAACTAATGGAAATAAATGTATGGGAAAACAAAGTATGACTATCAATTTTTGTCACCTTTTGAAAAATGTATCCCAACAAAAACTTCCATGCCAAAAATTTTCAGTTTTTGAAATTGAATACAATTTTTTCAACCATTGGAAGTAAATTTATGGAAAAATAAAGTATGACTATCAATTTTTGTCACTTTTTAAAATATGGATTCCGACAAGTACTTCCATGCCAAACAATTTTAATTTTTTTTTCAAAGGAACGAACTGTATGTCGAAGAAGACTATCAATTTTTGCCAACTTTCAAAAAGCAAATTTATCCAGGTAAAAACTTCCATACCAAGAATTCAGTGTTTGAATTTGAATACACTCCTTTCAACCAAAGGAAGGAAATATATGTGAAAGAAGACTATCAACTTTGTCACCTTTTAAAAAAGTATACCGACAAGTACTTCCACGCCAAAAAATTTCAGTTTTTGAAATTTGAAAAAAAAATTTTCAATCAAAGGAACGAAATGTATGAGGAAGAAAACTATCAATTTTTGCCACCTTTCAAAAAAGGTATTCCGACAAAAACTTCCATGCCAAAAAGTTTCAGTGTTTGAAGTTTCATGCACTTTTTTCAACCAATGGAAATAAATGTATGGGAAAACAAAGTATAACTATCAATTTTTGTCACCTTTTGAAAAATGTATCCGAACAAAAATTTCCATGCCAAAAAGTTTCAGTTTTTGAAATTGAATACAATTTTTTCAACCATTGGAAATAAATTTATGGAAAAATAAAGTATGACTATCAATTTTTGTCACCTTTTAAAATATGGATTCCGACAAGTACTTCCATGCCAAACAATTTTATTTTTTTTTCAAAGGAACGAACTGTATGTCGAAGAAGACTATCAATTTTTGCCAACTTTCAAAAAACAAATTTATCCAGGTAAAAACTTCCATACCAAGAATTCAGTGTTTGAATTTAAATACACTCCTTTCAACAAAAGGAAGGAAATATATGTGAAAGAAGACTATCAACTTTGTCACCTTTTAAAAAAGTATACCGACAAGTACTTCCACGCCAAAAAATTTCAGTTTTTGAAATTTGAAAAAAAAATTTTCAATCAAAGGAACGAAATGTATGAGGAAGAAAACTATCAATTTTTGCCACCTTTCAAAAAAGGTATTCCGACAAAAACTTCCATGCCAAAAAGTTTCAGTGTTTGAAGTTTCATGCACTTTTTTCAACCAATGGAAATAAATGTATGGGAAAACAAAGTATAACTATCAATTTTTGTCACCTTTTGAAAAATGTATCCGAACAAAAATTTCCATGCCAAAAAGTTTCAGTTTTTGAAATTGAATACAATTTTTTCAACCATTGGAAATAAATTTATGGAAAAATAAAGTATGACTATCAATTTTTGTCACCTTTTAAAATATGGATTCCGACAAGTACTTCCATGCCAAACAATTTTATTTTTTTTTCAAAGGAACGAACTGTATGTCGAAGAAGACTATCAATTTTTGCCAACTTTCAAAAAACAAATTTATCCAGGTAAAAACTTCCATACCAAGAATTCAGTGTTTGAATTTAAATACACTCCTTTCAACAAAAGGAAGGAAATATATGTGAAAGAAGACTATCAACTTTGTCACCTTTTAAAAAAGTATACCGACAAGTACTTCCACGCCAAAAAATTTCAGTTTTTGAAATTTGAAAAAAAAAGTTTTCAATCAAAGGAACGAAATGTATGAGGAAGAAAACTATCAATTTTTGCCACCTTTCAAAAAAGGTATTCCGACAAAAACTTCCATGCCAAAAAGTTTCAGTTTTTGAAATTTCATACACTTTTTTCAACTAAAGGAAGTAAGTGTATGGGAAAACAAAGTAAGACTACCAATTTTTGTCACCTTTTAAAAAATGGATTCCGACAAGTACTTTCATGCCAAAAAATTCAGTGTTTGAAAATGAATACACTTTTTTTAGTCAAAATAACGAAATGTATGTGAAAGAAGACTATCAATATTTGTCACCTTTCAAAAAATGTATTCCGACAAAAACTTCCATGCCAAAAAAATTCAGTGTTAGAAGTTTCATACACTTTTTTCAACCAATAGAAGTAAATGTATGGGAAAACAAATATGACTATCAATTTTCGTCACCTTTTAAAAAAGGTATCCCAACAAAAACTTCCATGCCAAAAAGTTTCAGTGTTTGAAACTGAAAACAATTTTTTCAACCAAAGGAAGTAAATGTATGGAAAAACAAAGTATGACTCTCAATTTTTGTCGTCTTGTAAAATCTGGATTCCGACAAGTACTTCCATGCCAAAAAAATTCAATTTCTTCTTTCAAAGGAACGAACTGTATGTGGAAGAAGACTATGAATTTTTGCCAACTTTCAAAAAACAAGTTTATCCAGGTAAAAACTTCCATAACAAAAATTCAGTGTTTGAAAAGAATATACTTTTTCCAACCAAAGGAACAAAATATATGTGGAAGAAGACTATCAATTTTTGCCACTTTTCAAAAAATGTATCCCGACAAGTAAATCCATGCCAAAAAACTCAAGTGTTTGAAATTAGATATTCTTTTTTCCATCAAAGGAACGAAATGTATTTGAAAGAAGACTATCATTTTTTGTCTCCTTTTAAAAATTGTATCCCGACAAGTACTTCAGTGCCAAAAGCTTTCAGCGTTTGAAAATGAATACACTTTTTTTCAATCAAAGGAAGGAAATGTTTGTGGAAGAAGGCTATCAATTTTTGAAACCTTTCATAAAAATGTATCCCGACAAGTACTTCCATGCCAAAAAGTTTCAGTGTTTGAAATTGAACACACTTTTTGCAATCAAAGGAGGGAAATGAATGTGAAAGAAGTGTATGACTATCAATTTTTGTCACCTTTTAAAAAATGTATCCCAACAAGTTTTCAATTCCAAAAAATTTCATTGTTTGAAATTGAATACACTTTTTTCAATCAAAGGAACAAAAAGTATGAATTTTCGCCACCTTTCAAAAAACAATTTATCCAGATAAAAATTTCCATGCCAAAAAGTTCAGTAATTGAAATTGAATATACTTCTTTCAACCAAAGGAACGAAATTAATGTGGAAGAAGACTATCAATTTTTGCCATTTTTTAAAAGTGTATCCGGACAAAAACTTTCATGCCGAAAAATTTCAGTGTTTCAAATTGAATACACTTTTTGTCAATCGATGGAACAAAAATTACTGGAAGGAGACTATCAGTTTTTGTCACCTTTCAAAAAATGGATTCCGACAAGTACTTCCATGCCAAAAACTTTCATTGTTTGAAGTTGAATACAATTTTTTAATCAAAGGAACGAACTGTATGTGGAAGAAGAATATCAATTTTTGCCAACATTCAAAAAACAAATTTATCAAGATAACAACTTCCATACCAAAAATTCAGTGTTTGAAATTGAATATACTTTTTTCAACCAATGGAGCGTAAAATACGTGGAAGAAGACTATCAATTTTTGCCACCTTTCAAAAAATGTATACCGACAAAAATTTACATGCCAAAAAGTGTCGGCGTTTGAAATTGATTACACTTTCTTCAATCAAAGGAACAAAAAGGAAGAAAACTATCAATTTTTGCCACCTTTCAAAAAACAATTTATCCAGATAAATGGAAGTAAATGTATACAAAAACAAAGTATGGCTATCAGTTTTTGTCACCTTGTAAAATATGGATTCCGACAAGTAATTCCATGCCACAAAAATTCAATTTTTTATTTCAAAGGAACGAACTGTATGTGGAAGAAGACTATCAATTTATGACACCTTTCAAAAAACAAATTTATCCAGGTAAAAACTTCCATACCAAAAATTCAGTGTTTGAAATGAATATACTTTTTTGAACTAAAGGAACAAAATATATGTGGAAGAGGACTATCATTTTTTGCCACCTTTCAAAAAATGAATCCCGACAAGTATTTGCATTTTAAAAATTTCAGTGTTTGCAACTAAATAAATTTTTTTCAATCAAAATGACGAAATGTATGTGAAAGAAGACTATCAATATTTGTCACCTTTCAAAAAATGTATTCCGACAAAAACTTCCATGCCAAAAAGTTTCAGTGTTTGAAGTTTCATACACTTTTTTCAACCAATGGAAATAAATGTATGGGAAAACAAAGTATGACTATCAATTTTCGTCACCTTTTAAAAAATGTATCCCGAAAAAAACTTCCATGCCAAAAAGTTTCAGTGTTTGAAACTGATTACAATTTTTTCAACCAATGGAAGTAAATGTATGGAAAAACAAAGTATGACTATCAATTTTTGTCACCTTGTAAGATATGGATTCCGACAAGTACTTCCATGCCAAAAAATTTCAATTTTTTATTTCAAAGGAACGAACTGTATGTGGAAGAAGACTATCAATTTCTGCCACCTTTCAAAAAACAAATTTATCCAGGTAAAAACTTCCATACCAAAAATTCAGTGTTTGAAATGAAAATAAATTTTCAAATAAAAGGAACAAAGTATATGTGGAAGAAGACTATCACTTTTTGCCACCTTTCAAAAAATGTATCCCGACAAGTTTTGCATTTTAAAAATTTCAGTGTTTGAAACTGAATACACTTTTTTCAATCAAAATGACGAAATGTATGTGAAAGAAGACTATCAATATTTGTCGCCTTTCAAAAAATGTATTCCGACAAAAACTTCCATGCCAAAAAGTTTCACAGTTTGAAGTTTCATACACTTTTTTCAACCAATGAAAATAAATGTATGGGAAAACAAAGTATGACTATCAATTTTCGTCACCTTTTAAAAAATGTATCCCTACAAAAACTTCCATGCCAAAAATTTTCAGTGTTTGAAACTGAATACAATTTTTTCAACCAATGGAAGAAAATGTATGGAAAAACAAAGTATGACTATCAATTTTTGTCACCTTGTAAAATATGGATTCCGACAAGACTATCAATTTTTGTCTCCTTTTAAAAACTGTATCCCGACAAGTACTTCAGTGCCAAAAAGTTTCAGCGTTTGAAATTGAATACACTTTTTTCAATCATTGGAAGGAAATGAATGTGAAAGAAAGGTATGACTATCTATTTTTTTGTCACCTTTTAAAAAATGTATCCCGACAAAAATTCTATGCCAAACAATTTCAGTGTTTGAATTTGAATACACTTTTTTTAATCAAAGGAAGGAAATGTTTGTGGAAGAAGACTATCAATTTTTGTCACCTTCCATAAAAATGTATTCCGACAAGTACTTCCATGCCAAAAAGTTTCAGTGTTTGAAATTAAATACACTTTTTTTCAATCAAAGGAGGGAAATGAATGTTAAAGAAGTGTATGACTATCAATTTTTGTCACCTTTTGAAAAATGTAACCCGACAAAAATTTCATGCCAAACAACTTCAATGTTTGAATTTGAATACACTTTTTCCGATCAAACGAAGGAAATGTTTGTGAAAGAAGACTATCAATTTTTGTCAATTTCCAAAATGTATCCCGACAAGTAAATCCATGCCAAAAAACTCAAGTGTTCGAAATTAGATATTCTTTTTTCCATCAAAGGAACGAAATGTATTTGAGAGAAGACTATCATTTTTTGTCTCCTTTTAAAAAATGTAACCCGACAAAAATTCCATGCCAAACAATTTCAATGTTTGAATTTGAATACACTTTTTTCGATCAAAGAAAGGAAATATTTGTGGAAGAAGACTATCAATTTTTGTCACCTTTCATAAAAATGTATTCCGACAAGTAATTCCATACCAAAAAGTTTCAGTGTTTGGAATTGAAGACACTTTTTCAATCAAAGGAAGGAAATGAATGTGAAAGAAATGTATGACTATCAATTTTGGTCACCTTTTAAAAATGTATCCCGACAAAACGTCCATGATGAACAATTTCAGTGTTTGAATTTGAGTACACTTTTTTCAATCAAAGGAAGAAATGTATGTGAAAGAAGAACACCAATTTTTGTCAATTTCCAAAATGTATCCCGACAAGTAAATCCATGCCAAAAAACTCAAGTGTTTGAAATTAGATATTCTTTTTTCCATCAAAGGAACGAAATGTATTTGAGAGAAGACTATCATTTTTTGTCTCTTTTCAAAAAATGTAACCCGACAAAAATTCCATACCAAAAATTCAGTGTTTGAAATGAAAATAATTTTTCAAATAAAAGGAACAAAGTATATGTGGAAGAAGACTATCACTTTTTGCCACCTTTCAAAAAATGTATCCCGACAAGTTTTGCATTTTAAAAATTTCAGTGTTTGAAACTGAATACACTTTTTTCAATCAAAATGACGAAATGTATGTGAAAGAAGACTATCAATATTTGTCGCCTTTCAAAAAATGTATTCCGACAAAAACTTCCATGCCAAAAAGTTTCACAGTTTGAAGTTTCATACACTTTTTTCAACCAATGAAAATAAATGTATGGGAAAACAAAGTATGACTATCAATTTTCGTCACCTTTTAAAAAATGTATCCCTACAAAAACTTCCATGCCAAAAAGTTTCAGTGTTTGAAACTGAATACAATTTTTTCAACCAATGGAAGAAAATGTATGGAAAAACAAAGTATGACTATCAATTTTTGTCACCTTGTAAAATATGGATTCCGACAAGACTATCAATTTTTGTCTCCTTTTAAAAACTGTATCCCGACAAGTACTTCAGTGCCAAAAAGTTTCAGCGTTTGAAATTGAATACACTTTTTTCAATCATTGGAAGGAAATGAATGTGAAAGAAAGGTATGACTATCTATTTTTTTGTCACCTTTTAAAAAATGTATCCCGACAAAAATTCCATGCCAAACAATTTCAGTGTTTGAATTTGAATACACTTTTTTTAATCAAAGGAAGGAAATGTTTGTGGAAGAAGACTATCAATTTTTGTCACCTTCCATAAAAATGTATTCCGACAAGTACTTCCATGCCAAAAAGTTTCAGTGTTTGAAATTAAATACACTTTTTTTCAATCAAAGGAGGGAAATGAATGTTAAAGAAGTGTATGACTATCAATTTTTGTCACCTTTTGAAAAATGTAACCCGACAAAAATTTCACGCCAAACAACTTCAATGTTTGAATTTGAATACACTTTTTTCGATCAAACGAAGGAAATGTTTGTGAAAGAAGACTATCAATTTTTGTCAATTTCCAAAATGTATCCCGACAAGTAAATCCATGCCAAAAAACTCAAGTGTTTGAAATTAGATATTCTTTTTTCCATCAAAGGAACGAAATGTATTTGAGAGAAGACTATCATTTTTTGTCTCCTTTTAAAAAATGTAACCCGACAAAAATTCCATGCCAAACAATTTCATTGTTTGAATTTGAATACACTTTTTTCGATCAAAGAAAGGAAATATTTGTGGAAGAAGACTATCAATTTTTGTCACCTTTCATAAAAATGTATTCCGACAAGTACTTCCATACCAAAAAGTTTCAGTGTTTGGAATTGAAGACACTTTTTCAATCAAAGGAAGGAAATGAATGTGAAAGAAATGTATGACTATCAATTTTGGTCACCTTTTAAAAATGTATCCCGACAAAACGTCCATGATGAACAATTTCAGTGTTTGAATTTGAATACACTTTTTTCAATCAAAGGAAGGAAATGTATGTGAAAGAAGAACACCAATTTTTGTCAATTTCCAAAATGTATCCCGACAAGTAAATCCATGCCAAAAACTCAAGTGTTTGAAATTAGATATTCTTTTTTCCATCAAAGGAACGAAATGTATTTGAGAGAAGACTATCATTTTTTGTCTCCTTTTAAAAAATGTAACCCGACAAAAATTCCATGCCAAACAATTTCAATGTTTGAATTTGAATACACTTTTTTCGATCAAACGAAGGAAATGTTTGTGAAAGAAGACTATCAATTTTTGTCACCTTTCATAAAAAATTATCCCGACAAGTACTTCCATACCAAAAACCTTCAGTGTTTGGAATTGAAGAAACTTTTTTCAATCAAAGGAAGGAAATGAAAGTGAAAGAAATGTATGACTATCAATTTTTGTCACCTTTCATAAAAAATTATCCCGACAAGTACTTCCATACCAAAAAGTTTCAGTGTTTGGAATTGAATACACTTTTTTTCAGTCAAAGGAGGGAAATGAATGTGAAAGAAGTGTATGACTATCAATTTTTGTCACCTTTTGAAAAATGTAACCCGACAAAAATTCCATGCCAAACAATTTCAGCGTTTGAAATTGAATACACTTTTTTCAATCATAGGAAGAAAATGTCTGTGGAAGAAGGCTATCAATTTTTGAAACCTTTCATAAAAATGTATCCCGACAAGTACTTCCATGCCAAAAAATTTCAGTGTTTGAAATTGAATACAGTTTTTTTCATTCAAAGGAGGGAAATGAATGTGAAAGAAGTGTATGACTATCAATTTTTGTCACCTTTTAAAAAATATATCTCGACAAAAATTCCATGCCAAACATTTTCAGTGTTTGAATTTGAATACACTTCTTTCAATCAAAGGAAGGAAGTATTTGTGGAAGAAGACTATGAATTTTTGTCACCTTTCATAAAAATGTATCCCGAAAGGTACTTCCATGCCAAAAATTTTCAGTGTTTGAAGTTGAATAAACTTTTTTCAATCAAAGGAGGGAAATGAATGTGAAAGAAAGGTATGACTATCAATTTTTTGTCACCTTTTAAAAAATGTATCACGACAAAAAATTCCATGCCAAACAATTTCAGTGTTTGAATTTGAATACACTGTTTTTAATCAAAGGAAGGAAATATTTGTGAAAGAAGACTATGAGTTTTTGTCACCTTTAATAAAAATGTATCCCGACAGGTACTTCCATGCCAAAAAGTTTCAGTGTTTGAAATTGGCATGGATACATTTTTATGAAAGGTGACAAAAACTCATAGTCTTCTTCCACAAATATTTCCTTCCATTAATTGAAAAAAGTGTATTCAAATTCAAACACTGAAACTTCCATACCTTTGATTGGAAACTTCCTTTGATTGGAAATGAATGTGAAACAAGTGTATGACTATCAATTTTTGTCACCTTTTAAAAAATATATCCCGACAAAAATTCCATGCCAAACATTTTCAGTGTTTCAATTTGAATACACTTCTTTCTATCAAAGGAAGGAAATATTTGTGAAAGAAGACTATCAATTTTTGTCACCTTTCATAAAAATTTATCCCGACAAGTACTTCAGTGCCAAAAAGTTTCAGCGTTTGAAATAGAATACACTTTTTTTATTCAAAGGAAGGAAATGAATGTGAAAGAAACGTAGGACTATCAATTTTTGTCACCTTTTGAAAAATGTATCTCGACAAAAATTCCATGCCAAACAATTTCAGTATTTGAATTTGAATACACTTTTTTCAATCAAAGGAAGGAAATGTTTGTGAAAGAAGACTATCAATTTTTGTTACCTTTCATAAAAATGTATCCCGACAAGTACTTCCATGCCAAAAAGTTTCAGTGTTTGAAATTGAACACACTTTTTTCAATCAAAGGAGGGAAATGAATGTGAAAGAAGTGTATGACTATCAATTTTTGTCACCTTTTAAAAAATATATCTCGACAAAAATTCCATGCCAAACATTTTCAGTGTTTGAATTTGAATACACTTCTTTCAATCAAAGGAAGGAAGTATTTGTGGAAGAAGACTATGAATTTTTGTCACCTTTCATAAAAAATTATCCCGAAAGGTACTTCCATGCCAAAAATTTTCAGTGTTTGAAATTGAACACACTTTTTTCAATCAAAGGAGGGAAATGTTTGTGAAAGAAGACTATCAATTTTTGTCACCTTTTAAAAAATGTATCCCAACAAGTTTTCAATTCCAAAAAATTTCATTGTTTAAAATTGAATACACTTTTTTCAATCAAAAAAGGAAATGAGTGTGGAAGAAGACTATCTTTTTTTGTCATCTTTTAAAAATTGGATCCCAACAATTACTTCAATGCCAAAAAATTTCAGTGTTTGTAATTATACAATTTTTTCAATCAAAGTAAGGAAATGTATATGGAAGAAGACTATCAATTCTTGTCACATTTTAAAAAATGAATCCCGACAAGTATGTCCATGCCAAAAAATTTCAGTGTTTGAAATTGAATAATTTTTTTTTCAATCAAAGTTAGGAAATGATTGTGAAAGAAGGATATCAATATTTGTCACCTTTCAAAAATTTTATTCCGACAAAAACTTCCATGCCAAAAAGTTTCAGTGTTTGAAGTTTCATGCACTTTTTTCAACCAATGGAAGTAAATGTATGGGAAAACAAAGTATGACTATCATTTTTTGTCACCTTTCAAAAAATGTATCTCGACAAGTACTTCCATAACAAAAAGTTTCGGCGTTTGAAAATGAATTCACTTTTTTCAATCAAAGGAAGGAAAAGTATGGGAAAGATGTGTATGACTATCAATTTTCCAATAGAATGAAAGCCTGAACGTGTGATGATGTTTGTTATGGAAATCTAAAGTGTTTTTTGGCGAGTAAGTCTGTTTTTTAAAGTTTAAAACCTTATAAAGCAGCTGCTTCTCAAACTATTGAACCAGTTTAGTTTACTAAAAATTATAGGACTGTTGTTACGTAAAATTTTTATTCGAGGTGTTAAAACTGTATAAAGTAGCTGTTGTGCAAACTTTTAAGTCTAAGAAAACTAATGGGCCGCCAAATAAAACAGCTGTTAAACTTTAAAAAAGTACCTAAAAAATCTTGTAGTTACGGTTTGATTCTTGTGGATCAAATAAAAATCTTCATAGTTTGTTTTACCTACTATACATCTGGACAGACAAAATTATGCTCAAAATTGTTTTATTGTTTTTTGGACTGAGCGTGATCGGGTGTAACAAACGTGCCATCATCAATGGCTATGACGCACCATATCGTAAATTCTTCGTTCAAATTTTTATCTACAATGGAAGTACCACTGGTGATTTGGCAACGTGTGGCGGAACTATAATTCGTGGAGACTTCATTTTGACTGCGGCTCACTGCGTCTCTGGCAGGGAAGGTGAACCATAAGTGGTTGCAGTTATTCAAAAACTGACCTTTTCTGTCCTCTGGGATTAGAACTTAAGATCATTTTTTGCAAAAACCATGTTTAGACCATACAAAATTCTTGCAAAAACATTATCAGACGTTTTAACGCTTCTGCAAAAGTTCCAGGACCTTAAAGTACTTTTAGAGCCAACTTTTTGCTAGCTCTAATTTGCAACTAGACATTCGAAACTCGATGATTTTTTAGTTTAGGCTGAAATTGAGATAATCTTTTGAGATAACTTTAACCCACTCCTTGAAACTTTAGCTTACAGTTTCTTCCAATTCGGACCTAATTTTACTGATGCGACAAAAAACAACAAAATAAAAAAAGAACAGTTGATGATAACCAAGCAGAAGTGTGAGTGCATTTGTTCAGTTTAAAGTTAAAGTTCCGTTTGAAGTTAAAGTTAAAACAAACCAACATTTTCCCCTCAGAAATGAAGAAAAAGTTATTTGATTATTGTATACCAATAATCTTTCGTGTAATAAGTTTCTGTGGAGTACTAAAAAAATCAAACTTATATAACTTGATTAACAAATGTTGACCGTCCCATGCAAACACATGAATCGGAAAAATAAAACAAAAACAGTAAAAAAAACTTCCATTTAACTTGTATGACGTGCTTATGTGTGCCTTGATCATTGTCTAATGTTTTAAAAATCCCAATTTTAAAAGTAATTATCTTTTTTTTGGAATTTTTTCCAGAATACGAAGTTTGATGCTTTCACCATATAATTTGTGAAAGAAAACTCTGTTACCTTTCAGGTTGTTTCCAATCCCTTGTTAATGCTAGACGATCAAATCGTTGGTGATTCTAGTTTTGAGTAAACTATGGTTGTTTTCACTTGTGTTCGGTCGCGAACACATCCCAAAATTTTGAGAAATATTTTTTAACAAAACCATTTTTTTTGGTATATGGGAAAATGCAAGTGACATAATTTCCATAAATGCAAAACTTTCATTACTTATGAAATTGCATGAAAAGTGTATGACTAGCATTTCTCCATATAAGAAAAATGCATCATTAGCATTTTTGGTCAAACCGGGTGTATAGATAGTTGGACAAATTGGAACAGTCAAAATTATTCAGAAAGATCAATTGACCTTTTTCAGAGAAATTTTGCATGCAAAAGCTTATTTTGTAGACAAAAAGTATGCCCCAAGGTCACTTAAAAACTTAATTTTGGATGCAAAAATCAATCGAAATTGACAGATCGCATTTTATAAATTGTTCTTGCAGTTTATTGCTGCTTATTATATTGTCAATGTCAAATTGTCAATTTGTTGGCTTTATCGGCAATACTCTGAACAAATACGGTCTTTATAGGCTAATTAGTTTTTTACAAGCCAAAGTCATGAGGGAAAATTGATTTCCTCGCCAAGAAGAGCAGTTTTAGGTTAATTAACTTCGGTCAGTTTCGTTGACTGAAAATATATTGCCAACAATATATCATTAACTAAAGAACTGCGAGAAAACCAACAATGTTTTCAAACTCGAAGCATCACATCTGTATTCTTGTGCAATTTAGTAAGTAAATTTGAAGAGGAATCACGTGACCATAACTGCATGTACTGCCAAAATCAATGTTCAGTGTTTTACTTTTTTTTTCATACTGTTTTACTCCAGAACGTTTTTTTAGTAGGGTTGTATTGCCACTCTTTGAAATAAATTTGATTTGATCGATCTTTTATAATGTTTATAACCGTTTCCTTGGTACTGCACTACAAAAAACATGAAATTGACATCAAATCTCGTCACAATCAATTCTCTGATGAAGCGACAACTCGATAAATGGGAATTCCCTGATAAAACATAAAAGAACTTAGAAAAACGAAACTTGTAGTTTTGTTTCAAGATTGCAGAAAAAGTGCACTATCTGAGACATATAATCAACCCAGTTGAACAAACAAATCTAGTCAAATTAGTTAAATTTTAGTTTAACAAAACTGTAGAACTGTTCAGTGTACCGGATAAAGTTTTCTAAGGGGTGGCTAAAAGTTTCCTCAAAATTGACGAAAAAAAATTATATTTGAAAGTTTTGTTTTTTTGCCTTATACAAGGTCAGCATGTTGCGAGAGAAGCAATTTAACCATGAACTTGATTGGTTTGTTTCAGGTCCTTTTTATGTATTTGTTGGAAAGAACAATGAGGAAAACTGGCGAAACGGGGCAGCAAAAATACCAGGGAAGGCCATTTTGCATACCGGGTTAGCTATAGAATCCCTTCAATTATCCATTAAAAGCTTCATAATCAGGGGCGGACTTAGGGGCGGATTTTTTCGTCAACATTTTCCAAAAATTGTACAAAAATTTGCCTGAGGCGCAGAAAATTTAGCCAAAACAGAGTCTTTTTAGTGTTTTAGGAGAGCTCGGAAAATCAATTTGGTCGACCTAAAAAAAGGTCGTCAAAATTTTCAAAACATTTTTGAAAATCCGCCCCCCCTCGAGAAAATCCTACATCTGCCCCTGTTCATAATGCAGTGATAGTTTGTTTTTTGTTCCGCGACCACTAAAGTTGTGGACAATCTTGGCATTTTGGCGTCTTGGCAATTTTTAGCAAGCAAAATTAGGCACCGCAAAAGACAATTAGATTCTTTCTAGGTACAAAATTTAAATCTGCGTAACCATTGAGTTATTTCTTTTTAGGGGTGGCAATTTGTTACTAGGTGCGCTAGGGGGAGAAAAAGTTAAATGTTAAATGGAACCGATAAGTAGAATAAGCCATCATTTTTAAGCCCTTCAAAGAGTCGTCAGTCGTTTGAAAGGTCACTTTTCAAATAAAACAATCTCTGTGAAAAAAAAATGTTTTTTTTTTCAGCCTAACTTTAGTGAGTAGGGCAAGTGGGAAAAGCAAGCGTGTAATGCGAAAAAGTTTAGGCTATCAAATACCTTTTTCGTAGCTGTGGTAAGTTGTGTTTGAAGCTTAATTAAACGCTTCGCTAGCCATCAGAGGCTAAAAAAACTCTCAGAACAGTAATGTAACTTGAAGAAACTTAACAAAAACTAGTTTTCATCTTTTTTTAATTGCAAAAAATACTGTGATCATTCAAAACTGTCATTGGCGCTTCCGGATTTTTGAAAATCTACATTGAAGTTTGTTTGAAAAATAACTGTGGTTCGAACGTTTTGTGCTACTTGCATCACAAGCAGCCACTCTTAATTAGTTTTTGCGTTTTTTTTAAATTTCAGTTAACATATATGATTTCAAGATTTGTATTTATATTTGACCTCAACCCCAAGCAATCATTTTTTGCTTAAAGCTAACTGAAACATTTAAACTCAACTGAAATTAGATTTATGTTTTTGAACTGCATTCTCCAAAACATTGTCATTATGCGAGAAAAGTTCACATGACAAGCAAATAACTATGCAAGCTTATTTTCAGTATCACGCAGTTAAATTCAAATCTCTCTGGTGCTGAAATTACAAGTAATTTCAGCACTTACAAATCAGTGGGTTGTTAGTTAGATGGATTCTGATTGGTTAATATTAAATACTTTACAGTGGTAAGATATCTAAATTATAAATAATAAAATGTAGTTTAGATTAGGTTCCACCCATCCGGGGTTTACAGAGTTTTTTGAGTTCTATCTCTTTTCTTCTGCAATTGAAGGATGGATGATGAACGTTGGTATGTGGCGAACATCATTTTCGTTTTCTTGTTCCCTAGAAAGGAGAGGTTCAGGAGACTAGAATCGTCGACATAATTTCTCTTCAAGAGAAACGTTCCAGAACGTTGGATTGATGGATATGGAGTTATCTTCTGGTCGTTTGTCAACAAATGCGATCTCCAATGGAATTGTTTTAAATTCCAGAATCCAAAATGCTCTGCTATGTCAGCTTTGTTTGCATTTGTGGAGAACTGTTTTTTGTGATCAGCCTCAACTAGGAATGGCGTGAAATTCGTGTTTGGAAGGGATGCCTTGTTGCTCGGATCTGTACGTATACTTGAACATCGAGGTGGTCATTGGTCTGGTTCAATGAAGTCCTTTACTGCGAAGTCAAGTCGTACTCTAAATCCTTTGAGTCGTGATTGTAAGCGGCATCACGGTTGTGGTTGGTAGCCATTCTTTTTGTTCAAGTTGTGATAGGATCGTCTAGTCTTTTGATGTTCGTCTTTGCTGTTGTGTGTGATCTATATACTGCATATTATGATTTACATTGTTTAAATTTTGGTTAATTTTTTTTTAGTTATGATCGTGGTTAATCGTTTTCACAAAAGCGTTTTTTTTAGATCAGTTATTTTGAAGAGTTACTCACCCTTGAGTACCTCTTA
The DNA here is from genome assembly GCF_963678635.1 of Symsagittifera roscoffensis. NCBI lineage: Eukaryota > Metazoa > Xenacoelomorpha > Acoela > Convolutidae > Symsagittifera > Symsagittifera roscoffensis. The sequence continues at coordinate 28,887,930 of NC_087069.1, read as the reverse complement.
TTAAAAATAGAAGTGCGGTCACAAAGCGTGGTAGTAGCGCGGTGGGTTAGGCCGGCTATAGAGCATGCTCAGGACGTCCTCTCTGGTGGGTTAGGCCAGGAGTGGGAGTATGATTTCGTGCTGTTTCTTTGAGGGGTCCTGTTTTGTGTTAACATTATATAGTGGTTTTTTCTGGGCTTTCTTATGTTACTTATGTTAATGTCCTTTTTTCCAAAATCGAATTGTTTTTGGTTTGGGTTTGTCTTTCGACTTTTTTGTGATTTGTTTTTTCTTTCGTTGACTTTATAATAGTCTTCAAAAGAATAAATTATCCAGTTTTAAGCTGGGTTTTTCCGGTTTGGGTAGCGTTTGTGTTCTTTTCTTATTCATGCTGTTGTTTTATGATTTGAGGTGGTTAGTCATTTGCATTGGTTTGGTTTAGTGTAGTGTATAACACCATTCCAACCGGGTTAAAGAAAAGTTGGAAACATGTTATTGTTAGCTAAAGTTGTTGTTATTGAAAGTTTGAAACATAAAATCATTATTTTAAACAATTCTTCGTGGGCGAGCTGTGCGAGTATGGATAGAATTCTTGTGCGAATCAATAAAAAGGTTAGTACTGCTTTCTCAAGTTATAAATTAACTGCTTGAATTGAATTTTACTACATTTGGGGAAATTTGAAATTATAAATTTTCATTGTATTTAATTTTACTGCTTTGTTGGGGAAAAATTATAAATCAATTTACTACATTTGGTATGAATTTTACAACAATGTGAGTGCATAAATTTAGTATATCAAAATAGTTTTAGCAAATGAGTTTTATATGAATTGTATTTTAATTTAACAAGTTGATATTTTTACTTTATTTTTTCGTTTTTGTAGATGATGGTGATGAGAAGACTAGAAAAGGAAGATTAACATTATATAAAATGGTTAGTAGGTTTTAAATTTTATGATGAAGGTAATTTAATTATACTTACCTTAATCTTCGGGGAAAAAGCCGTGTGGGAAAAGTTCTTGGATTAATTCAGATGTTGTTAATAGTTTAGCTAGTATGCGGATGATATTTTTAGGGTCTAGCAGTGGCCAAAGCAAATCAAGTGCTTGATAATATTTAGTTCTTCGGTGCCTACTGCAAATTCATGAGGTGTGTTTTGTATTAGATTGTAAATTTTATGATTATATTTAGGTTGTAGGAATTCCTGCAGGATGAGGAAGGGTCTGGATTCTTCGTCCTGGAAGGTCTTCGTGATGGGGCAAAATATATACATTCGGTGAATGGGATCGTAGTTACGGAGGATGCCGTGGAGGTTAGTATTTTTGATAGAATAAGTAAAATTAAGAAAAAATGGTGAGGTGTATTTTGAGTTTCTGTTGTTTCAAATAAAATTAAATATGTATATATTATTGCGAAAACTTCATTTGTTAAAATTGAGTTTGTTTAAATCCTCTTTCGCTTAGTGAATTTATAATAAAAGGAAAACCATATTCTTCATCGGGACTTTCGTCACTTTGAGTGTTGCTCATCTTTTCGTTTCATAACTGTTAATATATAATTATCAATGTGTCTAATTTGTTGACTCCAATTATAAAGATCTGCTGGTTTGTGTTTGTGCTTTTTTATTCTGTTTTTTCCTTTTTTCGATTAAATTGTATATATTTCTGAATCGGAAATATATACTGGGTCCTGGATTGGATAAGTTTGATTTATTGAGTCTTCTACTTTGTATAGTTCATCGAGACTACTGACTTCTGATTCGGAGAATGCATTTCGGTAATTTGAAAATCTTTTTCGTGTTATTTGTCTTTGCTTACTTAGAATTTTTCTTTTTAGTGTTTGCCGTTTTGTGTGAATGTATTCAATTGTTTGTGTATGCGGTGTTTTAACAAGATCGTATTTGTGATTTTCGATTTGGCAATTGTGTAAGACGATTGTTTGTTTATTTCCTAGGTTTTTCAATGACATAAGGTTTAGGATGATGGATGCAAGATTGTTTTTATTGAATTTATTTCATAAACTGTTAGTCCATACGGTTTTTTGGTTAGCTTAGCCTGGGTCGTTTTATTCAGGGTTGGAGAGAAAAGTATATCGATTCCGAAGAATGATTTTTACTTTTTCGTGGCTAGTATAAGCTAAGGTGTTAATTTACTTAATCTTACTTAGGGGTAGTGATTGTGTTCACAAGGTTTGGAGAATAGTAAATCGATCCACAAGGTTCAGGTATAATTAGAACGCAAGTAGTTCGTCAGCTACTTTTTTAAACTTACTAAGTCTAAGATCTATCCTGGGTCGTATAAGAGGAGGGGTCAAGTGAAGGATGAATAACCGAAGTTCTTCACTGTTTAGCTTAATTTGAATGGTTAGTGTTTGAAAAATTTCTTTTAGTCCTGGGTATTTGAAAGGGTTGGATAGTGAATCGACGTTTAAGGTCGTTAGACTTTTGATAAGTGGGTGGGGGTGAACAACATTGTTCTGTTTGATCCAAGGATAAGCCTTGATGATCAGGATTAAATTTAAAGATAGAAAATTTTTTTAGATCCAAGGAAAGCCTTGATGATCTGGTTTAAGATTTAAAAATTTAAGTTTAAAGAATATAAAATTTTAGGTTTAAAATAACAATTAGTGAATTTTAGTTTTGATGATGTTAGTTGATTTATGATTGCTGTTACGTTTAGGTGATGAAGCTGGAACAGAAAGATGATTCATATTTACTAACAATTTATTGTCATGCTACTAATTTTTATTTTTGTTTTGGACAAATTATTTCTTCCAAATGTATTTTATATATTACTGCAGAAGAAGAAACGATTAGAGATGTTTTTATCAATCGTTATTGAACAATAATAATTTATTTAGCGCCTGGTAGATGCATTGAAGATTTTTCTTCAAGGATTTTATGTTTGCGAATGAAAATCTAAATTCATTGCCATTAAAATTGTAAATATAAAAGTTTTGCCGTACGATCATGAAACTATATGGTAAGTTTTTTCGTAGTCGTATGTCGTCTCTTGTCCGAGGTCTGTTTCCAATACCTGGTTGTTCTCGTATTGTTCGGATTAGTGGCTCTGATCTATTGAGTCGTAGAGACCCCATTCAATTAAATTATTGTCGTATAACATTCTGAAAATGTTTTTGTCTATTTCTAATCTTTTTTTGGTTAGTTCTAGGCTAATTTGTTTTTTAAGGTCTTATTAGAGACTTATGATCGCACCAGATGAGTTAAGTTGTTCTGGCTATAACTCATAGAGTAATTTCGGATAGGGTACACCGTCTGCTCGTCACGCTATCTAATTTTCGGCCGGATAGATTCGTGCAACTTCTTAGTCTAATACCGATCCTAATCTTACTCTTATAACTACTAGTCTCAGGGTGTTTAACTAGTCTCTGCTAGGCTCAATAGATACTGGTATTGTTGCGGCTGCTGAGAGGCAACTAATTTCGAAGTTAAATTCAAAACTCTCTGGTGCTGAAATTACTAGTAATTTCAGCCTTTACAAATAAGTGGATAGTTAGTTGGATGGATTGTGATTGGTTAATTTTAAATAACTTACAGTGGTAAAATATCTAATTTATAAATAATAAAAAGTAGTTTTGATCAGGTTCCATTATGCCTAGTGAGTTCTCTTCTACAATCTTAAGATTTTTTCGGCAATTAGTTGATGTGTGTTGATAACTTATTATGTCAAATAAATAACCAAACGTAGACAATTATTTACCAGGAAAAACATTTAAATCAAATCAGGCCAGTCATCCAAAACTAATTTCCTTATAAAATCTCAAAAAAGTACAAGCTTGGCTTCCTTTCCCCCAAAAAGGTTTCAAAATTGAAACACTTCTGAAATTAAATCTTTTTCAACTTTTTCTTCTATTGACAGACTCCAAGAGCAGATTTTGCTGTTTTTTCCGAGAAGTTGGAAAATATTATTTTTGAAACGATTTTTTTTTCTAAATTGAATATGAGTCATCTTTTCCATCTGTCAGAAATTGTTTTTGATCCTATTCGAGAAAAAAGTGACCAAAGACTTGAGCTCGATTTCTTCTTTGTTCTAAGTATGAGTGTTTTAATCTATGAAGTCAATTTTAACTATGACCTAAGCAATGACCTGAGCTCAATTTTTTTAATGTGAGTATTATTTCTTTTAATTATAGAGTTTTAAAATTTTTAGTTTGGAAAAAAGTTACGCACAATATATCCCATTCCATTAAGCAGTAGGCATCATTAGAATCGGGTTAAGAAAACATTCTAAACTAAACCCAGGTCAGTCATTTGGTGATATTGAAACAATAGCAGATGCCACCCATCATCAATTAGTTTTAAAATTTTTAGTTTGGAAAAAAAATTACGCACAATATATCCCGTTCCATTAACCAATTATCCCGTTGCAAACATAGAATGCCCTGAAAGGCCCTTCTACATTATTTTTTTAAACTTTTTTTAACTCTTTTTTTAAAATTAACTCTTGATAAAAAGATAGAATTAAAAAATGATCGTACAAAATGTGATACAAGCAGTTTTGTTAACTTTTGCATTCATTTTTTGATTTTGAATTTTTATGTTTGAATATGGATCGAGCGAACAGTCTCACTCCTGAATGACATACCGTAGAATTTCCTCAGCAACCAAGATTTAATTATGATTTCTAAACCTGTGTAGAACATGCATTTCACATAATCGCGAAAAAGTAAAGGTAATTGTTTTGAATTTTCTTATTCATTTTGTTTTTTTTAATGGGCTACAAGTTAAAATCGATGGTTTAATGATTTTTGATAGAAACTTCTTTCATGTAGATGATATAACCTTCACTTTAAAAGTTATCCTGTGAAACCTTCCTGTTTTCTCCCAATTCCCGCATGAGAAATTAGGTCTAAACGGTCGACTCAAACGGTTTATTATGTTACTTTTTTGACAATTATAAACGATTATAATATCCAATCTTAAGTTTTTTTTAAGGATTTAGCATCAATCAAAATTGTGATTGTCAAGAGATTATAACCTCTTATAATCCACTATGAATGAATACAGTTCTTGAACAAAATTTTTTTTTGAAATCGATTATAATCCATTACAGTCTCGTACTTCGCTTAAACGTGTCACACCAAAATTACATTCCAATTATATCGAACGGCTTAAATTTTTTCTGTCAATAGCAAAATCACTAAAATCACTAAATGCAACTTAACTTTCTTGGTAAAATTTTGTTTCAGATGAGCCACAGCGTGAAGTGCTTCGTCTGAAAACAAAATTTTACCACGAAAGTTAAGTTGCATAAAGATCCCTTCAAATTAGCAGAAAAGATCCCGTGGTAGGTGATAAATATATCATTCAAACAAACTATGAGACTAAACAATTGACTGATATTTTGGTGGTAAGAATATTGAAAATTTGCATCATAAAACAATTCTAATCACCAAGACGTGAAACAAAAAAAACGGTATAAATTTGAATTGATTTGAGCACTGCTAAAACAATTTTCTAATTTTTCACAAAAAACCAGCACTTATGAAAACTCTAAAAACTAACCAACTCAGATGCAAGGTGAAAGACAAAATGAGCAAACATTAAAACTAATTTTTTTTAGTGCTTAACAAAAATTAGAAGTTGGGAAAAAAATTGTCGAATGAAATCGATTACAATTGTAGTAAGAAAAACAGAATACAATCGGTTGAAATGAATTAACACAGATAAAACATTGTTATCAATGAAAAAGAAAGAATATATTCAGTTTTGAATTTGATAATGGGAGGAAATTTTGTTTTCGGATGTTTTAATTTTTTAAACTTTTTTTTTCCAATTGGGCTGTTATTGAGCCACAAGAAATCATTGAAATGAGCGAAGTAAAATTTTATAACAACCTCCTTTCAGAAACTTGAACGAATAAGTTGTCCAAGCAGGCTCATTTTGTTGTTCCTTTAAGAAAAACTTCGAACGGTTAAGTGATTTATGGTGTTCTAGCCCTTTCAACTTTCATTCGAAAAACGTTGAAAAATATTTTCAAAAATTTGTCCCAGTGTAGATTAAACCAGATAAATTTTCACTGTTTTTTTTCGAACTTCGAGCGAGTAAATTAAGCTAAGAGGCATATTGTAGTTGGACAGAGTTATAAAAAGATATGCAGTTAAATGATTTTTACGAAGTTTTTCTGTGCTATTTGGGGGGAAAAAAATTGAAATTTTCAAAAAAACTGAAAAACACACACACATTTGTGTATATATGTATATATATTAGCTGAGAACAAAAAAAAACGAGTTTGGAAAAACTGCACTGGGGAGAGAGTGTTAGCTTATTCCAAGATAATTTTTTGTATTTTTCCTCCAAATGCTCAGCTCAACAGAGACTACAATGTAGTAATCAACATTTTTCTTTGATGCTCGAAATCAAAACTTAAC
>NC_087069.1:28778213-28881361 GCF_963678635.1 Symsagittifera roscoffensis | reverse complement strand
CCGTGGAATTTTAAAGTTACGTTGGATCAATTTATGCTAGCAGTGACAGTAGAAGAAAATGTGAATCCTGAGATAATACTTGAAGACCCAAAAGAAGTTGTTGTTGAACAATGCCTCGTCCAGAAACTCCGGAAGATGCCGAAAGTGCACAGGCAGTAACAGACCGGGAAACAAGAGATAGAAAAAGAAGAGACAAAGTAATACTTGAGAACCAAGAAAGAAGAGAACGTGGACCTAAAGTCGGACATAATGTGTTCTATAATGAAGTTCAAAAACGCCTTACGTCTCGTCTATTCTTGGCACTTGGTACCGCGGGGAAAAAGAAATTGGTGCAGAAAAACCCACATGCGGAAGTTTCAATACTTGATTTTAGAGAAATGACGGCATTGGCCAAAACATCATTCGAAAAAACACGAAACATTAATACGAACGATATAGACTGTTCACCAGATCTCAGGAGACAGGGGAGAAGTTAGAATCGTTTCACGCGGCACTAATTGTACAAGCAGCTACGGCCGAACTGGGCGGTCTAGAGGAAGAGTTGGTTCGAGATTTATTCATATCTAGAACGCAAAATACAGCATTACAAGATACTTTGACATTTGAAAACTTCACGCCAGACGAAGTACTCAAACGAGCTATAAAAATTGAGCAGAGAAAACAAACTACACAAGCGTTTCAGAAATCAGGGAATGGAAGCAGAGGAGTGGGCCAATTGCGGGAGACACAGATTAAAATAAATTAAGAACCCATAATGGCAGTTGGTAATAAAAGTTCAAACTACCGAAGACACAACAAAAATCAATCTCAGAAAAGATGGAATGACAATAAAAGTACAAATCCTCGTTCCGAACAGAAACCATGCACACGATGTGGAAAATCATTCGGTTCCGGCCATTTGAAAAATTGTCCAGCAATGGGGAAAACCTGTAAGAATTGTTATCAACAGAAACGTTTTGCAAAAATGGGTCGCTCAAATCAAGTGAATGAGATTGGGGAAGACAAATCTAGCTCAGAGGAAGAATGCAATTTAATTCAAAGTTTTGATTCATGTGAGGAGTTCGAGACAATGGTGTTGGAACCAAGAGCGGAGAGACCACTAAAGAAGGGGGTAGGAAGAATGAAATCAAAAATGAACGAGGAAAACAGGATTAGTACTACTCAAGGTATCAAAAAAATCGATATATTCGGCGAAACTCAAGATCGCGTCAAATAAAAGCATTGAAAGCGCTGGTTCGAGTCAAGAACCAAATCATCAATATGATGATTGATACAGTAAGCCCAGTATCTTTCCTAAATTGGACAACCGCGAAACAATGATTGGATGGATCATCCGAAATCGAATTCGTTCCTGCCGAAAAACTGAATTTGACTATGCAGTTTGTAGATTACACTAAGCACTCAATTCAGATTTTAGGAGAATTACGTGCAAATATCCGCTCGGCGGGTTGGGAAGTTCCGGATGCATCCTTGCTGGTTACAGAAAGACGAGCAAGATGTATTCTGGGTCTAGATTTACAGGGAAAGTGGGTTTTCATACATCACAGAAATCAGCCCCTACTAATAGATCCAGGTTTGACGTGCTACTGTGCGAGCAGTCAATAAGTATGAAACAAAATTTTTTATTAAAAGTTTTCATCACTATTTGACCGTCAGGGAGAGTCAAAAAATCATGCAGTCAACACGAAATTCAAATACCCGTTATGTATAATACAGGAAAAAGCTAGAAGAATACCTATTCATATTCAAGGGAAAGTGCAAGACGAACTTGACAAATTGTTGTCAGAAGGTCATATAACAAAATTAGACAAATGCACAAACGACTATTTTATTGCTCCAATTGCAATAACAGTGAAAAAAGACGAATCCATCAATTTGGCATTAGATTCAAAACCAATAAATAGACAATTATTCAAGAATAAAAATCAAATTCCCAATGTTGATGAATTATTAGATAGGGTGAGTCAGATAGTAACGGCTAAATTACAAGATACACTGTACTTCACGGTACTTGATTTAAAGTACGCGTACAGTCAACTTCGATTAACTGCTGAAACAGCTAAACAATGTAAGTTTAACATATTCGGCGGTCAAGCTACGGGGACTTACGGATTTTTCATAGGGCTCTACGAGCTGGCAGATATGCCAGCAGAATTCAAAAAGGCAATGAGTCGTACCGTAAACCATGCTAAAAACACATTTTGCTTTCTGGACGACATACTGATTGTCTCTAAGGGAGAGAAAACAGAACACGAAAAACTGGTACTAAATGTACTGAAAAAACTAGATGAAAAAAATCTGGCGTTAAAATTAGTAAAATGTGAGTTTTTTCAGTCGGAAGTCAATTGATAGGCCACAAATTTACACGGAGTGGGATAACACCTAAAGTTACAAAAATGGAAGCAATTCTTAAAAAACAACACCTAAAGTTGCCTAAACATGTAAGATCGCTTACGGGTAGTATCAAAATTATAATTCATCATTTATCTAAATTCATTCTTAACGCAGCAAGTCTAACTGATCAAGTTAGACCATTGCTGAGAGAATAGAATGCGAAAAAGAAAATGTAGAATATCAAACTGCCTGTAAAAAATATTCGAGTGGGGAGGTGGGAAACATTCCCTTATATTCGAAGAGATTAAAAAGGCGGTGGCAAGGATCGCACAAATTGATTCATACGATTCACTCAAAGAGACTTGGCTAAAATGTGACGCGAGCCAAAGCGGGCTTGGAGCAACCTTAGAACTATTGATTAATGGGGACGACTAGATACCGATTGTATTTGCATCACGTTATCTTAATTCTCAAAAAAAGAAGTATTCAACAAATGATCTCGAACTGCTTGCAGTGGTCTATTCAGTTGATCGATTCAAACATTATCTATTAGGAAAAATATTTACCCTAGCAACAGACCACAAGGCCCTCACATCGGAACTAGAGGAACATAAATCTAATAAAACGTATCAATCTAGACTCACAACATGGGTAGACCGTTTACTAACTTAGCAATTTAAAGTGGTTCATATACCAGGAAAAGATATGGGGATTGTAGATTACTTGTCCAGAGACCCGATTGGGGAACCGTGGCCTCAGTCAGAAGTGGACAAAAAGTTTGTGATCGCACCGATCGATCAATTTCATGAAGCACTCGACTGTTTAAATAGTCGACTATTTGATAAAAAATACTTTCATTAATAATGAAAATATTCTAGAACATTCTCAAGAAAGAAGCGCACTGGATGAAACACTGAACACGTCACCACACGGTTGTTATAGCAACCGTTCTGTTCCAAAACGAACAAAGCTCGACCGGAACGAGAACGTTCAAAACTCAGGACTCTCAAATTGCGATCAAAACAATTTAAACAAGATATTTAATTGTATACAGTCGGTTGATATTAAAAGCAACGAAAAAGAGAGAAAAATGGAAGCAGAACTGGAGAAGAAATTTACGAAAGAAGAAATGGAGAAAAAGTTGAAAAAGACAGTTAAAGATGAGAATGGGGAAAGTAGACGAAATCAACTGCTGGAACAAATAACATAAACAGCTTTTCAAAGAGGAGTACAGTACAGAGGGGAGCAACAGGAAAAGAGAGTGAGAGTTCAGACTCTGACATACCTCAAGTTGAGTGGAAAGTGACACCGAAAAAACTGAAGGACAGAAATCAACCAACATTGTCAGGGGAGGAACCAAGGAAATTAATGTTATTTTGGGATCTAGTGGGATCCGAAAGAACTGACAGAGTCAAACAGTAAATTTTTTTACAATTAGAAGCGTCGACGGATTTGATCAGCCCCCCCAAAAAATTCCACCAGTGTGAACGATTCAAAAATCATTGAAGTAGACTTTACAGTCGATACGACCTCAAAAAAGCCCAGAAGTGAGCCTAGTTGCTGGAGGGGAGAGAAAATAACTAGAGCAAGAACTCAGACAAGCAGAAAATCGAGAAGAAAATCTTTTGCTGAATCTTTCGAAGCTGTTCGATAGAAATCTTGTAGCAGAACTCACCAGAGAGGATACGTGGATGGACAGGCTGAGGAGAGTCATAGAGCGAAAAGATCGGCGCAGTTTCGAGCTAATGGGGCCTTACACAAGTTCGTTATGGCATCAGATGACAGTCGTAGACGATTGCATCGTAGTAGACGGAAGACTGGCGGTGCCAGGAAAACTGCGTCCGGCAGTGTTAAAGAGATTACACCACAGCAAACCAGGACAGGAGGCGATGCTAGATGTGTCAAGATACCTGTGGTGACCACATATGCCCAAAGTCATTGTGAATGTGGCGGAGGAGTATAGAAGTTGTACTCGCTACGGTAAGAATGCTAAATATATAATACCGAAAAATGCATCAAAACCACTTCCGATGCTCACGCAGCCGGGTCGAGAACTTCAATTAGACTATGCGGGACCGTTTGAGGATACTAAAGGCAAGAAAATTTACCTACTAGTAGCCATAGATAGATATTCGAAGTTTCGGTCGGTAAAAATCACTAAGTCGACTGGGGGTAACTCATCAGTGAAATTTCTTCAAACTTATATTGACACACATGGATTTCCAGAATCCTTAAGAACTGATCAATTCGCGGGCTTTAAAGGCAAAGCGATGAAAAAATTTTGTAGTGAACATAACATTGAACAAAAATTCTATCCAGTAGGGGACCACAGGGGTTGTGGCTTAGTTGAACAAACAATTCAAACAATCAAGCGAAGATTAGAAGTTATGTTTTTGGACGAGAATGTATCATCAATAAAACTTGCACTGAGCACAATAATTTGAGATCTTAGCGGATTAAACAAAAGACGAAACAATGGTCGCCATTTGAAGCTCATTTCGGACGTCTCCCGAAAACTGATTTTAAGTTCGTTTATCAAAAACTCTGATCGTTCAGATAAAGAACATCTGGAGCGCTCAGCATTAACGGCCATGCAGCTAAAGAAAAGAGTCGATCAGTCGAGAGATAACGTAAAGATTGTCAAGAAGGGACAAAGCAGTCGGGAAGTGAGTCCACTGTTCGAAACAGAACTGGAATCGGCGAGAGATCGAGCTCGGGAGAAAGCGCTAAAAACACTGTTAGAAGCAAATGCAAGATGGAATGGGACAATAAGAGACATCTCCGCCAATGATTTGAGGAGAGTGGTCGACGAAACCATTACGATCAACCCGGTCTTACTGAAGGAACTTCGGTATTCGTGGCAATACGGCTTCATCGAAGATACACCCCAAGAGGCCGAACGTTCAGGGTCACCAAACCTGTTGAGAAAGGATGACCACAAGAAGAGTGGGAAAGCACTTAGAAATCCGTTAAAAGGTAAAGTACAGTCAGAGACGCCGCATACAGTGAAAACGGCTGTTGATGCAGTATTTGGAAAAAGCGATATCGCAAAGCAAAAATTGACACAAGCGAGCAGAAAGAAAAAAATTCAAAGAAGGAAACGCAAGTAGAAGCCCACACGGAGACGAGCCTAAAATTAAATCCAAGAAAAATGCAAATGACAAACAACAAGCAAATAGTGACTCAGACGCAATACCTGATTCACTAGAAAAATCGACGAATGCCGAAACGCTATTCCAAGATAGCGATTTCAACACCACTTCAAGGGAAACGGAGGTCAACGGGGGTCTCAATCTTTCAGTAAAAAAGGCGAAACCAAACAATGTGGGACCGGTGGTAGAAAATTCGATAAGTGTGGTACCTAAAGAACCAAACAAAGTAACAAAAAGCAAACTTGTCAAGAGTCAAGGAGGCAAAAAGCTGCAGCAACAGCTCTCGAAGCGAATCAGTCCAACACAAAAGACACTGTCATCCAATGCAGAGGCATTCGTTCCCAGCACGTCTACACCAAAGAAAACAAATGAGGACTGCAAAGACATCTTAAGAAACACAACAGCAGACAAGGTATTAGAAACATTTCAGTGCCGATATTTAACTACAAACGAATGGAACAAACTAGAGGACCAATTATTGACGAGAGGGGTTCAGTAAGCAGCGGACGACTTTTTGAAACCTACAGAAAAGGAAGAGTGAATTCAACATCAACGCTCCGCCAGGAATTTTGGATGAGTCCGGCGACAGCGACGCTACAGTAAGACGAAGTGAACGAACCACCAAGAATAAAGGACCAAGCAGTTATGGGAATCCATATAAGCAATCAGTCAAGTATGTCAGTTCTAATCAGGATTTGACAGACCTCAACAGGGCAGCTCTCGAGGCTTATCGAATAAAACTGGCAAAACTTCGAACGGACGTGAACAAACCGGAAGAGACAAACTTGAGCCTACTTGAGAAATACTTGTTTAGACGACAATTTGGCAGTGAAGCATTGGACATCTCGAAATGTTGGAATGCATCGTGGCGTGTTCTTCTGAAAGTAGAGGACGACATTCTTGACAAATAAGAGAAATGCTAGGAAAGAAAGCCTCAAACAAATTGTTCCACAAAACTCATTAAAACTGAGTATGAAACTCATATTTTTTTATTAAGTTTTATAAGCACAGTATATAAAATTTATTTAACCCAGGGGGAGTGTGGCACAGTACTTACTGTAATTGCAGGAGCCATTGTGATATCGCTGCACACTGAACTTGGGACTCCTTTTGTTATTTGTAATAATGCTGTTATATTGTTATTAACTAAGTATCAAGGTCACTTGGTGTAGACCATCAAGTTGCCTCATTTTTAGTGTAATTTCTTCGTACTCAAGATACGTCATTTTGAGCTGGCTCGCGGAACCGAGAAAAACAGAAAAGACAACTTAGCTTTCAAAGATTAAATTATTGCTTTTAACTAAATATTGTTTTTAATTGAGTTACATATTTTCATACCTTATCACAACAAGATTGATTGTGAAGACCTAATATGTCTTTCATGGCTTAAATTATCTGCATGCCATTGTTCATGACAACCGGACATTAGCTTCAATTTCAAAACATTGCAGTTGGGGGGAAAAGGAAAAAGAGCCTCAATTACGTTGTCTAAGACAACTCCTAGGATACTATATGCTTGTATCACAAGCATATAGTACCCTGCAAGTTATCATACGTGACATACCTGCGCTTATGAACTTTTGAACTTTTGCTTTGGTTTTAGAACGTTTGAACTTTTGAACTTTTGCTTCTTTTCCGTGCATTTTGTGGGTTTTTGGTATCCTGCCAAATTGGATATTAGCGTGGTTGCCACTCCGCACGTGATGGATGTTCTACTTGTTCCTGCCCATCTTAGTTATCCGGCTCTTTTTCCTGCCCCACCCTCACACGAACATCTGTTTTATAGTGTAACGAGTGGTCTTACAAGGTCAACTATAAAGACCCAATATGTTCGCCACGGCTTTTTTAGTTTGTTTGCCAATTTTGATAACAGTCGAATAAAGTGAACAATTATTTCATTTGTAAAGTTTTGCAGGTGGGGGAAAAGTAAAAAAAGCTACTTATCCTTGGCTTTGCGACTTACTCAATCGTGCAACTTCGATATGCATGCGGATTTGAGGAGTTATATGGCATCTTCCACAAGCAAAAAAATTTTGACTCCGATGTCGCCTGCATTCCACGTTCTCCGATAATAAAAAAACTTATGCATTCTGGGCTGTCTTAGTGCTATATTAATCATTTGAGTCTTTATTTCAATTTTATTCTCATCCTGTCAATCATTTTTGTTCTCTTCGGTACTAGCCATCGTTGACAAGTACTGGCCTTCGGAGTGTCTGCCACAGTGGGTGGATCGTTAGAACATTATCGTTCTGATCCTAGACACTATTCAGCTGCTACTTGAGAACTTAATCAAAAGCATCGAATAACGTTTTTTAATATCGTGTAGTCAGTAGGACAAAGTGCGGTAAAAAAACTTCTTGGGATTCTGCAGAACTGCCTATGTTCTGAGATTCTGGGTGAACCTCTTCAAATGGGGAATAGTCGCAAAAACTTCAAAAAACACGCAAAATTTTGTTCCGCGAGAACTCTGGTGCCGGCTCAAACAGGATTTGAGCGGCTAATGTGGATGGGTAGGATAGAGTAAAATGAAAGTAAACACTCAATTTCAACCTAAACTTGCGCCTTGGTGAGAAAGGAAAAGATGAGCAAACCAAAAGGAGACCGCACTTAGATCTGGGGGCCACGCGCTATGCGAGAAAAACTGGAGGTCATCGATAGGGAAATTGAAAAAGAGTGTAACGAAACCTACGCTGTTTTTCAATTGCTATCGCGAAATTGCACTCACTGATAATCGGGCTGGTGGCAAGAAGGAATTTTGGAACGTTGGAAACCAAAATACTATGGGACGTGTATATCGTAATAATGACAAACCGGGAAACTAAATTTGAGCTATGCAGGGAGACGAAAACTCTGGAGAATAGCACTTTCATATGAGCGTTGAGACGAATACATTAAGATATATGTCCCATCATTTGGGGTAACAAGGAAAAGCGGAACGACCGCATTCGGCCTAAAAAAAACGAAAACGGAACCGGTGGATGTAACCTTGGGCTGATACAGAAACAGCCGGGGAGTGGACGCGACTCTCGCCAAGAGCGAGGAAAATTTTGATAGGGAATAAACAAGAAGTATGGGGATTGCAGATGCTACAACTGCAATAATCCGGCATTTACGAGGGAAAACGAGGAAATTTTTGTAAAAGAGTGGGAGTTTTTGAAAGAACATTTACGGCAAAAAAAAAACAAAGAAAACAATGGAGAACGATCATCCGTGGGTCTGTTACAAGGACAGGATGACTATGAGAAACTCGAAACCGCAGATATGGAGGACACTGCATTCCAACTTGGAAACTCAGTTTTCACACTACCTCGTTTTGACAATACGGTCGAAAAAAACACCAAAGTCAAGGGCGGGCGCAAGGCTGCCAACCAAAATTAAGGGACGGAAAACTAGCATGTGGATTGATAGTGGATCACCAATTTCAATCTTAAAAGTCGGATCGCTCTAAAAAACACTAGATTCCTTAGGCATTAACTTGGAGAAAGTGACGCCGGTAGATGAAGATTTTCGCGATTACCAAAACAACTCACCTCATTTACTAGGTACCATGAAAGTAGAACTCGTGTCTAACGTATGGGAGACGTCAGGGTCCAACAAGGTAATTGGGGGGACCTACCATAAGTCTTAGGACGGGACCTGATGGCTGAACTGGTACTGCAGCTGATACAAAGGACGCCAGGGGAGAAAATGATGACGATCCAGGATGACAACGCCGAGCAAGACCACAAGTTGAAGCCATGGCAGGAGTATTTCAGTGAACAATTTTTCAAACGGGACGGAAAAATACGATTTCCTAAAATTCAGGCCAAAATCATTGCAAATCTAACGCTCATTCAGCAAACTGGAAAAGAGTGCTGATAACAAGTAAAATCAAACCAACTGTGAATTAGTAAAACTCGTACAATCCGTCAGACAAATAATCAGTGAAAAAAAATGCGAATTAAACTTCCCAACAATCGATCTAACATATGCACTAAGCAACTGCGGCTAAACAAAGAAACTAGCGTAAAGTGTAATCGTTCACTAGACTGAGCTAAATAGACGGGTACCTATCGATTCAAAACCGTGATTCAAGGGTTGACAACAATTTCTGCGGATTTCCAATGGATAATGGGTTCTATAATATCAGAATAGCCACAGGAACACTCATTCATCGAAGGCATCTTGGTAGTAGCCGAGAGTTCCGAAATCGAACACACATCAGCCGTCAAATTGCTTCTAAGAAAACTAGATAAAGAAAACGTGGCGTTCAAGCTAACAAAATAAAACTCCGCACAAAAGGATTGTTAGTGGCTCGGTCATAAAATCATCTACATAGGATTAACTCCACTAATCTGGAAAACACACCCAAATGAAGCATGAAAACCGCTCAATTTTAAGGCTTTGGCGTAATTGTGAGCCCAGCTAAAGTCGCTCTAAGCAAAAAAAACGAATAGTTATGGTCGCAAGAGTGCCAAACTGCGTTCGAGAACTTTCAAAGTCAAGTGCCAAAAATAATTAGACTAAGGTTTTTTGATGTTCACAAAGATATCAGAATAGTGCGAGAAGCAAGCCATATTATTGAAACGACGCCGAGTAAAGTAGTTAACAAATGAATGAGAAAAGCTAGCGGTTATATGGGGTACAGAGCATTTTCATGGTGAGGAAACTTCGAATTATTATTAAAGTATCGCTCTAACGGAAATCAGAAAAAGAACAAACAATTTTCAGTCGCTTAAGAAGATGGTTAGACCGGCTAATTCAGTTCGAGTTCGAATTTGAGCATTTGCCAGAAACAAAAAGCGTTACCGTGACCCGAATCTGGAAGCCGATCCGGTGTCAACTCACGTTAGGCTGTTTACAGCAGCAAAAGTTCATTCATTTCGTAGCGCCCTCGGATTAAAAAAAAAGCAGTATGCACAGAAATCGTTACAAGCGAGAAAAAATTAGCCAATCAAAAATCAGTATGCTAATTTCTGAATCCAACCCGGCCAATAGAGGGCTTACCATGCAGCGAGCAACTAGCCAATCAGAGAGCGGTCATTTGCATATGCCCAAAGTCACGCGATGAATAAAATATATTGGTAAGCGATTACTAATTCTTAACGGAGGAAGATGCCATTCAAAAACCATGGAGAAATCACTTACAAAAATGGAGAAACTTTAGAGCGTTATCTAAGCATCAAGCATAAAAAGCCGCGATGTTACCAAGTGGAGGAGTTACAAGAAGCAGCACAAAAAAACGCGATCACAGTGGAGACAACTAGTATAAAGAGCAAGTCAGTAATTTCAAAATCGTCAATTTTTAAAGACGAGACTTTTCTCCGTTAGACTCCTTGAACATTGTAAGGTCAATAGTCCCCCATAATTGTAAGATAGATCCGAAAAACACGGCGTTACCTTAATTCTTTTAACCTGCGTTTGATAGATTTCCACTACTCGTCCAATCCTCTACTTGAAGCGATATACGAAACGATAAAAGCAAGAGACCACGATACGGACTCGAAGGTTCATGCTATAAGAAACACTACTCACAACTTTCACCTGCGGGACCAAAGTTTATGTATCGATGGCAGACTGTTGTTACCCAACACTTTACACAAAGCGGCCAGTAACCAATCAGATCAATACACCATGGCCTATAAATTATCTAAACGAATTGAAAAAGTAGTAGTGGATCGGTAGTAATGGATCGGTTCACGTTGGTCATCATCAGTCGTATGCAATACAAATTGCGCAGACAAAATCATCAACTTTCTTAAGTCCTACATAAGTAATAACGGAGCGCCTAGAAAAATTTAAGTACACCAGAGGACAAAGGATGTAAAAGTTTTTGCAATAATGAGGCCATCAAAATCATACAATCGCCGGTCAACGACAAAAGGGCTAAAGGTTGTGCTGAAAGAACAATAGAAAGTCTGAAACATGGCAAACACCTAGGAAGCAAACTAATCCAGCACCGGCGGCGACCGAGCCGAAGGTAAAGTGACGGAAACAAAGACTCGTCTCGTAATCCAGCCAAGACTCTGGCAGTAGCCAGGAAAAGATTGGATCAAGACGAAGC
Source organism: Symsagittifera roscoffensis (assembly GCF_963678635.1). Lineage (NCBI taxonomy): Eukaryota > Metazoa > Xenacoelomorpha > Acoela > Convolutidae > Symsagittifera > Symsagittifera roscoffensis. The sequence goes on along the minus strand of NC_087069.1, from coordinate 28,869,832 downwards.
GGTCGGAAACGTGCGGCAGTAAAAAATATGGGACCGTGATGATGGATCACGTAACGAAAAGCGGCGACAGAGATATTAACAGAAAAGCGGCGACCTTGGGATAATAACATCAACAGAAACTGCCATAGTCGAGGGAGTGCGCCAAAGTCTAGGCAAGAACCAAAAAGTTGGAGTTTGGCGATGAAAAACTCGATGTCTGCTACTGGTGCCAAAAACATCTTATCCATGCTTAAATCTTCATTTTACTCCTATTTCAAAACTTCATTCACAATCGGGAAAGTAATAGTGCTAAACTAGTAGTGTGAGTCTTTATTTAGTTCATGTTTAAGATTATCGGGACCTCGATCTCAGTTTAATTCACATACTTTTTTCAAGCTAAAATCAATCTTAATCCATTTTTGTCAGGTCGGGTCGCTTTTACCCTGGAGCAGCTATTTATATATGTATACGTTTTCTTACAGGTATGAGGATGCAGATGGTAACAGTGACGACATTGCAATATTAAAACTACCCTACCCTGTTAACTCTTCGTTAGCAATACCTCTGTGTCAAAAGTCATACTTGGACTCTGCCAATCCAATTGCGGTGTGTGGGGTGGGGAAACTGAAATCCAATTCCAGTGAATACCCTGAAGTTCTGCAGGAAGTTATTTTGTCAGAAGCATTGGGAGATGACTGTGCCTTTGATTTCAATGAGACGAGGCAGATATGTATGATCCCGCAACAAGGAACTAACACTTTTCCTGTCTTCACGCGTCCATTAGGCTTTTATATTGAAAAAGATTTAAAACAAGTCATCAAAAAAACTTAATATCATGCGCTGCTCAAAATTTTACTTGCATTACGAGGCCAAACTGTGCATTTTGCGAATTGAAATCGGATTACGCAACAGGACGCTTCCTCTTCTTTTGTGTCTTCTTTTTCTTTGGTTGTTCCGACAAAACTTTAACATGTTTTAAGATTTGTCTCTGGAATCCAGCCTTGTAATGTCTTTTGTTCATCGAAAAGCTTAAAACGTCAAAAAGATCAGGGGCGGATCTAGGATTTTCTCGAGGGGGGGGGGCGGATTTTCAAAAAATTTTCCAAAATTTTGACGACCTTTTTTTTTTTTTTAGGTCGACCAAATTGATTTTTCGAGCTCTCCCAAAGCACTGTTTTGTCCCTACTTTGGCTAAATTTTCTGCGCCGCAGGCAAATTTTTGAAAAAACAGTCAAAAAAGCCGTTTTTGGGCAATTTTTGAAAAATTTTGAATAAAAAATCGCGTTTTTTTGGCGCGCGCTCCCCCTCAAAGTTAGTATATATTGGCGCCGAAGGCGCCTTTAGAAAAATTTTAGGGTCGGTCGGCCAAAAATGGATTTCTGAAAAAGTATCAAAGGGGGGACCCTTTGGGTCGGCAGGGGGTCGAATCCCTGAGGAGGGGGGGGGGGGGCGTCCGCCCCCCCCGCCCCCCCCCTAAATCCGCCCCTGCAAAAGATCAAAAGATGATTTTTACAGCAACATCGAAAAATAATATCACTCATGTTTGATAAGCGACTTTTTAAAGTGGAAAATTGGGTGTGGTGACTTGAAAAGTGCGCAGAAAAAAAACGAAATGTTTTGTGGGGGCGACAGCGGAGGTCCGCTCTTCCCACTGACAGAAAATGAGGAAGCAATTTGTGTCTATGGTGTAGCGTCCTATGTATATATCGAGTGTGTGAGATCTGGGGTCAGTGCACGCGTATCTGCCTATCAAGATTGGATCGAAACAATCATCGCGACTTATAGCGGTAAGTAAAGACCAGTAAAAAAGCTTGCTGCTCTTGTTTTTCTTCGGACAGGATATATCAAAGATTCGACCCCTTGACCAGACAAAAAAAGTCCACTATCTGGTAATGCTCTAAGCGATCCATTTTGAGCTGACCGTTTTTCAAAAAATTTTAAAATGTTTTAAGAGAAACACATTTTTTTTTGAAAAAAATGTTGAAAAGTAAGTGCCGATGAAACCGAATATAACAGGAATATACGTCTTCTGTTTTAACAGAGTTATTTGTTGCCATTTAGATTTGTGATTTTTTTTCTTGATGATTGATGAATTATTCTTGATGAATGGATGATTCATGCGCTCACCGAAACCGTTTGGGGTTTTCATGTTTTTATGGTAAGTAGCTTCTCAATTTTGTGTCTGATGAGCCAAAATGAGCCATAAAATTACAACTAGTTATATAAATTTTTGATTGTTTCTCAATTGTCTAGAAGACGCAAGGGTTTGGGTTTACAATACTTGTGTATAGGCTTGCTTGTGATCCTTGTGTATGGGTCGAAAAGGTATGTATCATCTCCTGTACGCATGTGCCTGGGTAATTATGTAGTTTTGTTTGTCAAAGTTTTGTTTGACAGTCTAATTTTTCTCGAGACGTCTCTTGATTAATCACTGGAAACTATTAATGTATGCAGCACATACCGGATAAATAGTGTGTAACTGCGTTTTTTGACATATAATTTTATAAATCTGTAGATGCACTTTTGTGTACGTATTTGTTGCATATGTGTAATGAAATGTGTTTATATTGACGTGTGTATTGACGTTTAATTGACGGTTAATTATATTGACGTTTATTGAAGTGTGTTTTTTATGTGTGTTATGTTTATATGCAAAAACCTAAAAAAACGTATTCTACTACGTGCTTAACATAGCATTTTAAGAAGCTCGTATACAGCTAGAAGTATAGGTATTATATTGACGTTTAATGAAGTGTGTTTTTTATGTGTGTTATGTTTATATGCAAAAACCTAAAAAAACGTATTCTAATACGTGCTTAACAAAGCAGTTTAAGAAGCTCGTATACAGCTAGAAGTATTGGTTTAGCCCAAAGTTCAAATTATCGTTTATTTATTTGGCTGGAAACTATCAGAGTATTGCACATGAGCTTATACATTGTACTCCACGCACCAAATACTACAGTTATACTTCAATCAACCTGTGTCTGATTTTCGTATCTGAGCAGTCTAATTACGTTTGTAAGCTATCTTTGTCTAATTTTCCATTCATATTTATTCATCATGATATTTATGTTTTCGTTTAATTTTTTCGATCTCCATTTTCATTTTTGCGTTTAACTAAACTTTTTGAGACACACAGCTATCAGTTCAATAGACTTTTAATATCAATTGATTTTCTTATAGCTAAAATGTCTCGAAGACTCTAAATTTTTGCAGCAGATACACTATAAGAACATCAGGTTTATCATATTTTGTGTTTTCGTGGGTGTTTGCTTATGTAATTTTAATGGTAATTGTAAAAAGTTGAGCATTTTTTTTTTGCTAAAATAGCATAATTTGCAACGCGTTTGCTTGCATGTAAGAATAAATTAGAGTTTAGTTAACATAAATTTTTTGAAAAAAAAAACGTCTCGATACAAGTGAAGACACAAACAAGTTTTGTCTGAGAATAAAATATCTATTAAGTTTTCTTGCATCTAGCTTAAAAACTAATTTTGAAAACTCACCTATGATTACTGCACCTTGATCAAAAACGGAGTTGTTTTGCAACAACTTAAAAATTGAAATTTAAGTTTCAACCTATCTAATGAAAAGATTTTTTAAAAAAAATAATGTCATGGCTTGCTAATAAGTCTTTTTTTTGTTTAATTTAGCACCATACTCTGTTCCAATTTACCTTGATGTCAAATGTTTAAATGATGAGATAAATATTATGCTGTTTCTATTTTAGGCTTTATGTTGTTTATAGTCAGTCTAAATTACTCTTTTAAGAATACGAGACTTTATAAATTTTTCGAGCGATTGATTTTCTTAAAAATTGTTCTTTCACCAGTAACTTTAAGACTTAAACATAGTGGACCTGCTGCTTGAGATTGATGAACCTTCTGACTAGATTTCAGATAGCCGAAAATTTATTTTTAAGAGTTCTTAAGATGTCTTGAGAGTTTTCCCTTATCTCAAATCAAGTTATCTCAAAAGTTTCAAGTTATCTTAAAATTTTCCCTCATCTCAATTAAAATGAACAGACTTATTAGTCAAAACTGTGAGAACGATATAAAATGAGTAAATATTTCTCTTTAATAGAAGTGAAGTTTGCTCTATACTATTTGAACCAAAAGTTTTATTAAATGACTAATGATTGATTTGCTTGATTTTTAAGTTTTTGTATTTGTAGTCAAGATTCTTAAATTCGCTGATTATCTCAGCGTAATCTTCTGAGATTGCAATAAACTTTTTCAATTTGTCAAAACTTCAGACAATGATTGAAAACTTTGAAAATCTGCTCAAAAACTCACAAAATAAAAAAAGTGAGAGAAAATCAATGAAAAAGGGGAGAAACAGTAGAGGATGGAAGCCATTTTGGAAGCGTGAATTATTTTGAAAATTTTTTTGCATTGCACTGTATATGCAGACTGAGGTATTCAAAGATTAATGAAGGCAACATGTTGAATGCAGCAGAAAATTTCCAAAAATTCTTCTTATTGGTCTGAAACAGTAGTGACTGATCTGTCGGATGTTCTGAAACCTATAACTAAACGTTGGATCATCGATTGTGATCAAGTAAATTGAGTACAATTTTATTTGACTACTCCTGATGGTGCTACATGCATGCTTAAGAAACCGAACCTTTTAAAATTTTAAGTGTTTGCACTGATAAATCACATTGGATAAGAAAGGTATGATATGCATTGTAAAACGAGTGAATAGTGAAACTAAAGAAACTCAAGTTCAAATTTTTGGAGAATCGGAGCTTTATCTTCTTAGTTCAGTAGATAATTAGCAAAGTACTCATCGGGCATTTATACAAGTTTTTTCAGCAATAAATTTTAATGGTTTATATGCTCACAAAAATATTCAAAAAACTAGTTTTCTGAAATTTGAGAGTAATTTTCCACCCACAATCAAAAATCAATAAATTCTAAATACAGACAACTCAGGGGAAAAATGTGACAGGAAATGTAGTCTTTAGATAATGTAATTTTATATTATTTAAAAAACCAATTGTTTGCTCAGCATTATCGCAAAGCTCAGTTTGTAGTTTCCACAACAAAGAACTTTTAGTAACACACAGGAAATTGTGTTGCTCGACACAAAATCAAATGAACAAAATCATACAAGCTGATCAAACTTTTTCAAACCACTCTGTTGTCTTACGTCAAGCCTACACTCTGTACTCCATGACTCAACGTTTAATAAGAATGGATTTGAATAACTTACCCGAATACTGATTGCAGGCTTGAAGAAAGCAACAAAACGGTTTGAGAAACTTTGATTATTTGTATGATTTTTTCAATTGATTTTGCGTCGAGCAACCCGACTCTATGTGTTTAACTACAATGAGCTTGTTCTGGAAATTATAATAACCCAGCTATGTCATAATGCTCAACAACTTTTTGGTCATTTAAATATTTAAAAGTTCCATTTGCCAAAGACCACCTTTTTATCAAAACTTATCACCTGAATATTTCTTTCAAACTATAATTTTTGACTGTGGAGTTTTGTTCTCAAAGGTTCAGAAAACTAGTTTTGAAATATTTTTGTGAGCATAAAAATTATTAGAAATTATCACTGAAAAAATCTGTGTAGTTTCCTGAAAAGTACGCCGCTAATTATCTAATGACGTAAGAAGATCAGGCTCAAATTTTGTAAAAACTGAAATTTGATTTTCTTAACTTTCACTGTTAACTCTGTTTGCAAGACAAATCATAATTATTCTAACTAGTGTCCTTTTTCAGTGCAAACACTTTAAATCTTGAAGAATTCAATTGCTTGACTTCAGTTTTATACTATACACAGGCATGCATGCAACATGATTAGGAGTAACCAAATAGGTTAGCACTCAGTTTAGTTGTTAACTCTAGAAGACTCAACACGTATCTTGCAGGTTTCAGATTATCTGACAGATCAGTCACCAGTGGTTCAGAACAAAAAAAAGAATTTTTGGCACTGTTCCGCTGCATTTAACATGTTGCCTTCATTAATGTTTGAACCTCTCAGCCTGCATATACAGTGCAATGTAAATAATTACTCAAAGTTTTTCACGAATCCAAATTGGCTTCCAACCTCTAAATAAACAATTTCTTCCCTTTCCGTTCTTTTTCTCTCACTATATACTTTGTGCTGTACAATTATAGTTCCTAGTGAGTAATCTAGAAGCTTCTCGAAAAAGTGTAGACTGTCTTGGATATAAAGTCAAACATCTGATTGAAGTTGTATTGTTTGATTGGTTTGCATATGACAAAAACATCTATAAACAAGGTTTTAGACAAACAAGACTACATATTAACCCAAACACAGACGTACTTACGATGATACATACCTTTTTAATCCATACACAACTACTATCAAATCATACCCTTGCACCATCTAAACAATTCAGAAACAATTCAAAAATTCATATTTTTAGTTGAATACTTATGTCTCATTATGGCTCATCAAACATATAACTGAGTAGCTACTTGTACAATTTACCATAAAAATATGAAAAGCACACTGTTCGGAGTGCGCATTCGTTATCAATTCATACATATAAGCGTACAACTTTTCGATAAGTCACATTTATACATACACAGATGCTATATTTAGACATGAGCAGCAAATCAACATACATCGCATAGGCATACACACAAAAATATTTATAGAAATCTATTGTATCTAGTGAAGTACTTTCAAATTTTTTAGCAAAATAACTGTGCTTTTCAGTTCAGGATTTGATTCCAGTTGTAATTACACATCTTAATATGCTTTGAAACACTTGTAAAAAAGATACCCAATTCATTATATGGATACCTACCACATGAATACAGTTTATCGTCTACACATTTTACATAAATCAATCTTAAATTAGGCCGGCACAATAAATCATTTCGAATACTCAATAAAGGTTTTTACACATAACATTTCCTTGCTTGTTTACTGGGCGAAATATATTACACAGAGCTGTGCGATTAAATGTATCGATTAGTTGTGTATTATTGTTTTTCCGTATTGATTATAGCTAGTTTGCAATCGCACATAACAATTAGAAAAACACTTAATTTTGGGGACTCATATAATCGCACCCTGCAAAAGATGGAACTCAAAGCACCATAATTATAACTCAACCGCAAATTTACCATTAACATAGCCAATCTTGTTGAGACATGTTGACTTCTGTTTTCTTTTTCTTTTTGAATCAAGTCAAACTGTTTTTCTACGTTCAATCGGTTTTCGTTTCACACAATGCTCTTTTCTATAGTTTTAGCTTAAGGCATTGCTGAGATTATAAAAAAAAAAAACTTTTGCGTCGTGAAACATGGAGTGATAAGATTTCGAATCGGACATTTTAGCAAGTTTTTTAAAATTATCTTTGGCGGGCTTTAAAAATAACAAAGGAAAATTCAAATTTCACTGAAATTTTTGCTCTTGTTCATTTTTCCAGTAGATGTTGTGATAAAATTTTTACTTAATTAAAAGTACAAAACTGTAATTAAAAAAAACATTGATCGAATACTATCAGTAATCAAAGAAAACAAAATCGGAAAATTTCTGCATCGAGTACGTGAAATACAACTTTCAACCTTTTAACATGAACTAATTAATTGGCGTATCAGACAGTTCGCGGTTATCTTAGAAAACACGTAAGATCTTTAAAAAAACAGAGAAATCGGAATAAAAATTTTACTATAAAAAAAATTTTTTGAAAATTTTTTTCATCCATGAAATTACTTGTTTTTGTTTTGGTATATTAATGGAATCGTATGATTTGGGTATTTTATATCCAAATATTTCCAAATAACTGATAAAAAATGGAAACATCAGATCAAAAATACTAAAATACAATTGCGTGTTTATTTTAAACCCGAGAAAGCACTGAAAATTTAACAACCGAAAACTAAAAAAAAAACTATTTCATGCAACGAAGAAAAATGTTTTTCTATTTCTATCAGTAAGACACGTTAAGGTCGTGACACCAGATGGTTTCTTCCTGCTTTTAAAAAAAATGATTACCCTTCACATATCTTTGCAAATTGTATCCAAATCTGCTCTTTTTTTATCAAGCTCGCTCGCAATTTTTTAAAAAGATGTTTTCTCACACTAGAACAATCTGCTGCTGCTAAGGCAAGTAGGAAAATTAACGAGTTTGATTTCTGAAGGGTATGGATTAAAGCTGCACAAGATTAAAATTCCTCGCACAATTTTTGGTGGCTTTCCACATGCTTTGCACTCGTCACTTTATACAGAAATTTTTGTCTTTTTAAACCAAGCAGAACTAACAATGTAGGAGTTGAACAAGTTCCAAAATATATTCCCTATAAAAGACAAAAAAAGCCACGTCAATAATTCCTGCACAGTACTGAGTAGTAATTATAGAAAACTGAAAGCAATATTTTTTTACACTTTTGTTTTCATCAGCTTCCACAGTTGCTAAGTGGATTTAATTTTTACACAGCAAAATCCTTGTTGTTCAAAAACGAACCAAAGAGACATGATGCATAATTCCACTAGAGCGAAACTTATCCAGAGTTTTATGTTTTTTATGCAGAGGAAAACACGATAAAAACGTTCCCGTCTTTCAGGAACCTATTCCACCTTTGAGAGTGCAATTTTACGACTGTTTCGCATATTTGCGTTCAGTTGCCGATCACCGCCGAACTGCAATTATTGACTGTCCAAAACAAAAATTGTTGAAAATTTTTCAACCTTTTTCCATTTTTTCCGCTACTAGTACAAACGCTAGCAATAACGACGGTCCTCCGAGTGAACAACCAACACAAATAACCAGTCGGTTCAACAAGCAGCTCAGATGAGTTCGACTTCTGGCATTTTTTGATGCGGATAAGAAAAATAATGGATGATCAACCTTTTGCTTGACAACTATCAACAGTGATCAACCAACGTCTAAATTTAAAACTTGTGTACTAAACGTCATTTCTATTCATATTGCGCCGAATTTTGAGAAAAACCATGCTGTACTGGAAAACTGAGATGATTCGTGTCGATTACGGTGATCGGTTTTTGGTTTCAAGTCCTTACCATACCTTTCTGAGTTCAATAAAGCCAATTTCTCACCATTTTGGATAATTTTTTTCTGGCAGTTAACATTTTTTGAATAAGTTGAATAAGCTAAAAGAAAAAGTAGATAATACAAAGTGGAGCGTTTTAAACGGTTAACTTGCATTGTTCAGCGTTTCCTCAGCTCTGTTTTTTCTTGACACTTCAACACTTTTGAGAAAAGCATTAGAAACGTTGAAAAGTGGCAGTTTCGGCAACGTAAAAAATGTTAAATTCTTTAAACGAAAAAATGAGACGTTTAGGGAGGGCAAAAAGATCATTTGATATCAATTACTTTTGTAACTAAGTGTTTGTCGATTAACATCCCATATGGCGAGTCTGTCGGCTGACATCCCATAAATGATCTTACAAGGGTAGCAGCATTCTGACGTAAGCCAACAACAGAACCTTTTTTTCACATGCGAGTCGTGGATCGGACAATGTTTTCTAGCCGTAAATTTTAGAGAACATTGCAACACCATGATCTCACTAAGCGATCCAGCTGAAGTATTCGACAATATACGTCCTTGAATAGAAAGAAAAGGAGAAACTGAAACCCATACTGAAGAAGCTAACCGCATCGCGAGAGATCAAACTGAAATCTGCAAAACAATCGAAATCAACGACGAAAGAAGACAAAAGGGACCAAAAATCGGCCCTAACGTATTCTTCTACGAACCTAATGAAAGGATCAAATCACGGTTATTCTTTTCCCTGTGGACAGAAGGTAAGAAAAGTTTCTTTCAAAGCCACGCTCACATAGACATTGCAATGATCAAGCCAATTGGGCAAACGAAAAAGAAAATGAGTTTGTTCTTGACATTTTCATCGCCAAGATCAAATTCAAAGACATCCAACGTGATCTTTGCAACAGAACAGGTAATTCTCCAGAAGAAATGCTTAAATCAACTTTTCTACTAGAAAAAAGTTATGTCACTGCATCCACATTGCAAAAACAGATGGGTCTATAGGGACCACCTAGTTCGAACACTAACTTTGGTCATAACCACTCGAATTCATTTAAATCAAAACAAAAACCAACCCTATCAATTCAGCGAAAGAACAACCTTCAGTATAGAATTAACCGAGCACAAAACTCAATAGGAAAACTCAACAACCGACCAACCAATGCCCAACAAAGAGATAGCAAACCATGCTATTTCTGCGGGAAAGATTTCCCCTAATCACAAATTTTCATGTCCAGCAAAAAACGTTACACGCAAGAACTGTAACAAGAAGGGCCACTTCGCCAGGTGCTGCGATTCGAGGAACAAGGTTGGAATTGTAGATGATGACTCTGAAATCACAGACGAAGAGAATGCGATTTCACCACCTCGGACAATCCGCCGGTTTACTCAGCACTGAACATATCACCAACGGTCGTAAAGACCAACCAATGGCAAAAAAGAGAATTTTCAGTCAAAAAACTAGAAGTCATCAAAACTACTTCGGGGAAAACCAGATGTATACAGGTTACAATGAGAGTCAACAAAACATTTCTTAAAGCTACCATAGACACAGGTAGCCCGGCATTCTCCATTAACAAGAAAACCGCAGATATTCTGGTCAAATCGGGCGCTAACGTCAAAATACTATCAACTTCGGAAATGCCAATCGATACCCACTATGTCGGTCATAACAGAAGAACAGGAATTCAGTACTTTAATAGCAGATGTCTCTTTTTTTGGTTGGCAGATAAATTCAGCAATTTTTCTGGTTTCTGAAAATCGCACCACATGTTTATCAGATCTCGACCTTCAAAGTTTTTTGGGAGTACAAACCACCCAAACAAGACCAACCCCCATCAGTGAAATCTTGTTTCCATCCACCGATTCCGTTAATTGGCGTAACTACTTTATGATCAAATTTAAAGATATTTTCACTAGACAGGGCAGATCGAAAAACCAGTGAGTGCATTCGGTTTTTAAGGACCCTTTAGTTCCCATCCAAGAGAAAGGTCGGAGAGTACCAAAACACACCAAGACAAAAAGAAGGCACCGAACTCAGGAAACCTATCAAAGAAAGAAACATCGTCAAGTTGAATCAATGCACCAGCGATCATTTTGTAGCACCTGCGGTTATTACAGCTAAGAAGGATGGTTCCATAAAACTAGCAATGGACGCAAAACTAATGAACGCTCAGCTCAGATATTCAAAAACTAATATTAAATGCTCAACTTTCTGGAAGAACTGGTCGTAGCCGCCCAAATTATCAATGCAGATACCCCGGGGGAAAATGTTTTACATATCTCAATTTAAAAACGCTTTTCGCCAATTTTTACTTAGTCAGCATTCACTGCAGTGTTAGTATCGTTTGTGGAGAACCAACAGGCACTTGTCGTTTTAAAACAAGATTTTACGGTCTGACAGATATACCTACAGAATTTCAAAAGGCAATGGAAAATACCCTCCAAAGTATCATAAAAATATTCTGTTTCTTAGATGATATTTTAATTGTCTCGAAAATTTCTATAGAAAACTACAACAAGATTGTCGAAAACGTGTTTTTAAACTTGACAAGGAAGGTTTTGCCCTGAAACTATCAAAGAGCAAGTTCTCTGTAAATAGAATAACGTGGCTATGTTTCGACCTTTGCAAAAATGGATATCAGCCAAAGTTCTCAAAAGTCCAACCAGTTTTAAAACTTAAACCTCCCCTAACAATAAAACAATTACGTTCTTTCATGAGAGCTCTTAACCACCTTCAAAAATTCTTACCAAATCTTCGCATTCTGACCGAGCAAGCAGTTCAGAATTTTGTTAAAAATGAGCAATAAACAAAAATTTGTATGGTGGACGGAGCAAAAAAAGGCGTTTGAAAAAAAAACTTAATCTCAAACATAACGAAAATTTACCACTCCGACCAGACGAGGAAAACCATGGTGAAATGTGATGCCATCCACAGCAACCTAGGTGCAGCTATGGAACAAGAATTACCAGATGGCTCCTGGGTACCAATATCGTTCGCCTCTAGATTCTTGATTATACAGGAAAAGAAATACAGTACCAATGAGTTAGAATTACTTGCAATAGTTTGTTCATGCAAAACTATCTCAGAAACTATTTCAGAAACTATTCATTGGGGAACAGATTTGAAGTATTAACCGACCACAAAGCTATCATATCTGCCTTCCAGTCGAATAAAGGCAACAAATCCTATCAGTTTCGACTGACCACGTGTGCAGACAGACTATTACTTTTTGATTTTAAAGTCACACATATTGCCGGAACAAAGTTAGGTTATAGTCGATTACTTGCCACCCAACCACAAATTCGAAGCCCCCCAACCGTCTAGTTTTGATGATAATTTCGTGGTAAAATCTATCAAAAACTTCTTTTCCGCGTGCTCAACAGTCGAAAAGTTTTACAACAATGAGTGCAATTATGCACCGAATCCAAATTTTGATAAGATTGTACCAAAAAAGCATCTTTTGTACAAACAACATTCTGTATATAGATAGGTATCTTCAGACCAACGATGCTAGTACTTCTATATACCCACAGGAGAGCGTCAGAGTTTTAGCCAGTATTTTTAATTATTTACAAAAGGAGATTAATTGCAAACCTACACCGCAAGAGGGCGGCGTTAATTTATTCACAAACTTCAACCAAGCACAATCGAGTATACGCTTTTGCGGACGCTTGCCGCGAGAGGGCGCAGTTAATTTATGCACAGAATTGGACCAATCATAATCGAGTAATCGTTATCAGCAACGCTCGCCGCGAGAGGGTGTGACTAATTTATGCACGTAATTGAACCAATTAGAATCAAGAAAACTATACAAAGTACATCCTTCGCGAGAAGGCGCAGATAATTCATTCTTAATCAGCGACCAATCAGATCCCAGATATCGTATTTATCGCTCCGGCAAGTTATCAACCATTCTATCACTTCCTGTAACAAAACCCAGTCTCCTCCTGTATCTATCTGTATCGTCTCTGCCATTTTGTAAATTGAATCCGGTCACCAGTGGTTCACCGAGTCGCAAAAGGTTTTCAATTTTAGATATGTCAAGAGTTATGGATGATCCCGTTATGGAGGAAAGTTTCCGAAGGTTGGTGAAGGAATTCGCAGCCATCGGCAGAGTCCCCTTCGGTCGCTCAAGACCGGTTCGCAGAGAGCAAGCGAAGAGACCGAGAAGACTGTTGTCAGAGGAAGCAACCGACCGCCGGAAAGTCAAAAATGCTACCATAATCGCGAACTTCCGAAAACAGAGGATGATCAAAACTCAACGACCAATAAATCAGGTGAACCGAGTTTCAATTGGGCAAAGAATTGTCGCCAAGGACAAAAAATCACTCCCGGTCCTGGTGGGAATTCTAGACGCCGAAACTCTCAGCGAACTGTCAGACGAGGATGCAACTCTCAGACTGATGAAATTGGCGATAAGGAACAGGGACTACGACGGCTGCATAATCATCGACGAAACGATCGCAATTCCGAGTTGCCTTCAACGATTAGATCTATCGTGTTTGCATCGCTCGAACTTAGGCCAAGAGGCGATTGTGGACAGTGCCCAGCATTTGTGGTGGCCGAGGATCCACAGAGATATTGTCAACCTCTGCAAAAACTGAGAGAAAGCACAAAATTTGGTGAGAACTAAAAATCAATGAGTCCTTGTAAAATGTACAAGTCTCTGCCTCTCTTAAATTCCCCCAACGAGGAACTTCAGTTAGATTATGCGGGCCCACTATCAGCTGGTGTAGGTAACCAAGTGTATATTAGGCCGTTTCTCGACCGTTTCTCCAAATATCCTTCTGCAATGCTTACTTAAACGACTGGAGCCAACAAAATTCTAAAGTTCTTGGAGAATTAAATTTGTACCAATAGTATTCCTAAAGCGATCAGGATGGATCAATATTCAGGTTTTAAAAATAAGTTCCTAGATCAGTACTGCAAATCAAAAGGCATTAATCACATTTTTTGCTCGGTCGGAGATCACCAAAGATGTGCTCTGGTAGAGCGCACCATTCAGACGATTAAAAGAAAATTGGGTACTTTACAGTTGGAAGAAAAACCACCGGATAATCATACAGCTCTTAAGATGATTATCGAAGATATACGGATAACGAAGAATTGGGTTGCTAAAATATCTCCGTTTGAATTACGTTTTGGCATGAAACCAGATTCTGAGTGGTCGTTAGCGACCAATAATCTTAAATGTAAAGTTTTTTTCTACGAACAGAGTTTGGAAAGAGACCTTTTGACAGGTGAGGACAAAAGAGAGGTGCGTGACTGCAGGCCTCGCGTCAAGGTTGTTAAGAATCGCCACCAATACAGAGACGTATCACCCAAATTCAAGATGGAAACCACCCAGATTGCAAATACACCCTACTACAAATCTCTGGAACGGCTAGCAAAATCGGCGAATGAGTAGATGATCTGGAAAAAGAAACTGTCAGACGAAGAACGTCGCCGAACTCTCCGTACCATAACAGAGAAAAACCAGCTCCTAGCGGCCTCCCTCAGAAATAGCCTAACAACTGAGACTCTGAGATTCCGACAGGAGGCTATAGATTCGCCAACAGCTAGCGCCAAATGTAAATTAGAGTCATTGCTTTGATCTAATCCGAACTCAACCGAAGTATTCAGGAAAGTGGCTAATTATAAATCAGGTAAACAGTTTTTTAAACGTTACTGGGATAAAATTATCAGAATTACTCCTCCTACTTTTATTACGGCAGCTGGAAAAGTAGTTAGGCAAAGTGATATTTCGTTAAGGCTTAAAAATCCACAAGTTTCACGTCGTCAGGGACACAGCAAACCACTTTTGGGAAAAAGATTGAAGAGACAAAGAAAATTCTCTTCTTCGTCATCATCGGACGAATTTCTGATCCCGAAAGCAAAAGCGCAACAGAAACAATTGGCAGCAACAACTAGACTGGCAGTCCCGACGGGTCCTCTACAAGGAAAATTCCGATCGCTCCCAGTGAAATTAGATCCAGCAGTCCAATTCCAACTCCCATGGCGGCAACTCTGCTGGTGGACTTAACAAAGTCGTCCTCCAGCTCAGGAGGCTTCATCAATCCTCCGGTGGCGATATCATCACCGGTCGACCAACCTTCATCTTCGAAAGCCATTCCTATCTCAGTCAAAATCGATATGAGGTCTGGTACGACCAGGAGGGTAACGATACAACCGGGCGCGGAAGTAGTATCGGACGCAGCCAGATTACAGCCCGTTTCCTCAGAAGGCGACCAGGTGACAGAGTCGAACGTCACATCACAGACCTGCCCCTTGACGGTAGTTAAACAGACCCCGAAACCAGTCCTACCAAGAGGACGGACTCAACGCAGAAGATAACTCCTGAGGCTCAGCAGATCAAGATGGGAACGAGTCTTCCTCCTCGAGAACCTCAGGTCGCAGTAAAAGACAGGCACAATTTTATGGCAGTCCCATACGTCATGCGGTCAAACAAGTTTCGGAAGCATCAACGCCAGGCTTTTCGGGCGGGCTGACGGTTCTGGTGTCGCCTTCAGAGTTGTCTTTGTCGCCGTCACCAAGAAGAACAATGAAAGTCTTTAAAAGAATAAAATGCAGCCTCACAATTAGGATGCCTAGCTAAAACTAAAACTTTAAACAACTACATTAACTCAGTTTGTTTTATTATAATTTCTGTTGGTCAGAAATTTTTGAAGGTGGGAAGTGTGGTACGGCGGGTTTGCCTCCCACTATGTAACGTAACGCATTGTGTATTGAATTGATGATAGAGGTCATAGCGTTAGTCTGAGTGAATTGATGTTATTATGTCAAGGCCGGTAATTGTCCTCCATGTTAATGTTTTATGATGAATGAAAATCACTCTCTCTTTATCTGGTGAAAGATACAGATATCTCAACATTCTTTGTTCTACCAATTCTTATTTTATTACAATTATTTTTGTAACTAAGAGTCTGTCGGTTGACATCCCATACCGGAGAAGAACATCATTATTATTTGACGGTGTCAAAAAAATTGAAAAAAAAATGTTTTTGAAGGTCACGATCATGACGACGATGATTGTCCCAGGAGTTGGCTGTGTTAGAAATTCAATCTCAACAGTAAGCAGCAGAGTCGGATTTATAGAATCAAAAAAGAGCAACTGAAACAACAAAGAAGAAGTTTCGAAAAGCAAAAAAGGAATTCTGGAAATTTTCAGTACAATAACTGGTTTAGGGACATCGTGGTGCCGGATGTTATAGCTCGTAACTTTCATGAAAAGAAAAAAATTTAGAATTTTTTTTCCATCCTTATGTGGAACAGTGCATTTTGCATAGTATAAAGACCGTTGAAAGACTCTACTTTTCAACCCATGCGAAAATGTAACCAATCGAGACCTACTTTTGAACTTACTTTCAATGAAGAAAAGTTTCAACGATTGTATTTAAAATTCACGAGAACAAATAATTGACACGTGAAGTTTAAATGAATTGTAAGGGGTGGAATGGGGGATTGGTGATTTGTTATTTGATGATGAAAGAGCTATTATTACGAAAGTTTTTTATTTGAATACGTTTTCACAAAAATCGCAAAGCTATGTTCACTTCTCCACTTTTCACTTTTCGTTACCGTTGCTCATTCGTGAAGAAGACCTCCCTCAGACAGAGGTAAAAAACCCAGTTCTTAATTAGGGTTAGGTTAATGCATTTCTTTCTGCAGATCTTATTTATATATATATTTTTTCATTCAGCACAATCTAGACAAAAAAGATTATACGTTTAAATTAAAAATGTCTCATATGTTTCTCAGTGAGGCGCAGTTTTTTCTGAAACAAACTAATTCCCGGTCTTGCACTAGTTTTTTTATCAGTTTACCAATATTATGTAGCGATGAATCTGGACGATAATTGTTTTTTTTTCAGATATTAGGAGTTCTGTACAAATAATGATTTTTTTTGATACTTTCGAACCATCGAATCAATGGTATCAAAATGTTCCTGTTAACAGTTGAATGGTTTAATTTTCATCATTGATATTTTAGCTGTGACCATCGTCATTTGACCTTGACAGTCTAGAATAAAATTGGCTTGCTGAAAGAGAACAAAGCATTATCTAAGAGAATAAACATGTTTCATAGTTGTGTTTGTAACAACAAATTGGGATAGTGAAAATTATAGTAGTTGTCAAGGAGAGAATTGAGAAGAATGAATGCAACAGGAGTGACCGCGAGCAAGATGAGCAGAAAAATAGTCGAGCAAACTGGAAAACACAAACGGGGGAAACAAGTCAAATTATGTAGAAGCAGACGACAACGATAGAGTTAGAGAAGAATCAAGAGGAGGCGGGAAACGTAGCAGGACAGGAATAATTGAGATTCAATCAAAGACTGGATGAAAAAGAATGTGAACTGGAATTAGGTTGTGCAAAAAAGAAAAAAAAGAACATAAAAAAGAAAAAACGTAGAATGTCAATGTACCAGTGCTGAAGGCAAATAATGTACAAAAATATCAGAGAGGGAAAAGAAACTGTTATTGTGCGCGTCAATCTCCACACTTCGTGATAAAATCTGTTTTCAAAAACTTGAATTTTAACGCGTATTTTATCGGGAAAATAACGATATTTTTAACAAGCTTTTCTATTGTTATCGGTAACATCGGGCACAAAAAACTGCATAACTCAAAGCAAGCTGCAAAAATGGCCAGTATTTGTCCTTGAGACAAATTGCTCTTTTTAAAGGTCAGCCTTAATCAAGGCTGAACCAAATTAGAGCGAAAAGACGGTTAAAATCGGTTTTGGGGGGGTCGAATCTGGTTACGGAGCATCCCAACAAGTTCGGTGCATATTCGAGTGCTAGAAAGGAAATGACCTAATCGGGATTCGAACCGGCGCCGAACCCGCCGGGAAGCACCATGTATACGCTTGGCTACTGTCACTATATGCATTTACATTTATATGCATTTATACTCTCGCACATTTACGTTTATATGCATTTGTACTATTGTATTATATTTGCGCTGCAACATCCTCCAACCCTAAACAAGGAAGAACGGGAGTGAGCTTAACGGTCGGGCGGGTCAGTTCGCTCGTAACGAATTTTATGTCAGCGGATCTCGCACATCCGTCCTTGCCATAGTGCAGTCATAGGATACGTGCGAGTGTCAGGCTCTATGACCCAAACCAAGTCGCCGGCTTTCAACTTAACGTCTGACTGGTTGTGCCACTTTGCCCTCCTATTGAGGGAAGGAACGTATTCCCGCATCCATCGTGTCCATATTGCGTTAGCGTATGATTGCGCTCTGACGAACCGCTTCTTATGGTCGAAGTTTTCTTCGAAACTTAGCGACGGAAAACTCGCTGCATGTTGACCAAGGACAAAATGATTCGGGGTCAACGCCTCTAAATCTAGCGGATCGGAACTAACGGCTGTTATCGGTCTAGCGTTGACTGATTGCTCAACAAGGCACAGCGTGGTTCTTAGAACCTCCTCAGTTACTCTCCTGTTGCCTAGGATGTCATACAAGACGCGCTTAACACTCCGAACTAATCGCTCCCAGGACCCACCATGGTGCGGTGCGCTGGGTGGATTGAATTTCCACTTTATCCCTTTCTGAACAAAAACAGCGGGTGCGAGCTTGTTCCAACTCTCAACGCAAGCTAAGAGCTCTTTCTGAGCGCCAACAAAGTTCGTTCCGTTGTCGGACATGATGGTAGTCGGAGTACCGCGACGTGCAATAAACCTCTCTACGCCCATCACACAAGAGCTTGTGTCGAGCGAGGGGACCACTTCAGTATGCACCGCTCTAGTGGTGAGACAGGTGAACAAAAAACCCCACCTCTTTTCCGTACTTCTCCGGATTGGAACTAGGAACGGCCCAAAGTAGTCGACACCTGTGTTAGAGAAAGGAGGTTGCTTGTAACCCAGCCTTTCAATGGGCAGATCAGCCATCATATGAGTTACGGTTTGCGCTTTGCGTTTTCGGCACACAACGCAAGTATTTTGGATATTTCGCAGCAACCATCGCAAATTTAACTCAACGTAATTCAAATTAACCACCGCACGCATGTAATCCAAGCCTTGATGGAAATTCCTATCGTGCAAGTGCTGAACCAATAACCGAACAACCGCGTGACGTGCATCAAGTATAATCGGATGCTTGCTATCGAAATCGGAATTAACCAAGCGGCTGATGCGCCCAGTCGAGCGAAGGATGCCAGCTGGTCCAATGAACGGCGAATACTTGGCGATCCGACTATTCTTCGTGATGACTTTACCGGATCTTAATAGTTTAAGCTCACTAGGGAATGTCTCACCCTGGGACAAGTAAATGAGCTTCTGTTCAGCAATATCCATTTCAGACGGGTCTGTAATTTCTAATATACTCGACCGGAAATGTTTATGGGATGGCAACCATCATAATAAAAATGCTACTGCGCGTTTGTAGTTTACAATTGAGTTGAATCTTTCCCATTTTCCGGAGGGAAGAATTTTTTCTGTCAAAACATCGACGACGAAATTGGACGAATTTTCCAGACAAATGTCGATATCACATGATGGTCCTTTGAGTCTTATTTTATCAATAACCCTTGTATCCGGCTTGAATGGCCAATCAGTTGTTCTCAATATACTAGGGCCATTAACCCAGCTGCTTTCCTTGAGGGCTTCCGAAGAAATCCCTCGTGTACCGGTATCAGCTGGGTTATCACCGCTAAGTATGTGATGCCACTGATCAGTGCTGGTAGACTCCAGAATCTCGCCAGTGCGATTACCAACGAAAACGGGTAGTTTACTACAAGAGTGAAGCCACTGGAGAACAGTGGTACTATCTGTCCACATGAAAATATCCGTAACTTTGAAAGTGAGACCATTCAAAATTTCTTCTTTTAAGCGGGTTGCAAGAAGAGCCGCTTGAAGCTCTGACTTTGGAATAGAAAGCGCTTTCATAGGCGCGACACGGGCTTTGCCAAACACAAAGGCTAATTTGGTCTGATGGGAGCTAACAAGTCGCGCACGAAGGAAAGCGACGGCACAGAAAACATCCTGCGAACTATCACCGAACATGTGAAGTTCTATTCGGTCGAAAGGTTCAGTGAAATAGCTGCGAGGTATTGTCAGAGAACCTAACAAATGAAGGCCTGAGTGCCACTCAAGGAATTGCTTTTTGATTTCCTCTGGCAGATCATCGTCCCATTTTTGACCGCTGATTCGCCAGATATCTTTTAATAGAAGGCGAGCCTTCACGGTATACGGAGCCACTAACCCAATTGGATCAAAAACAGAGGAAACAAAACTCAACACGGTACGCTGAGTGATTGCTTTGTGTAGTGGACGATCAACCCCTCTACTAACGACTAAGGTATCTATTACGTGATCCCACTTAAGACCGAGAACATGCGACGACTGGTCTGGACTCGCACAAATATCTTTAATAGACGAATTGGACTCACGGTTGTCCGGATCAAGAGCGGTTGTTACGTCGGGCACGTTGCTGACAAATTTTGTCAGTCGAAATCCACCTAATTTAAGCAACGAGATTAAATCCCTACTTAATTTCAATGCGTCATCCCTGTTTTGAAAAGAATCCAGATAATCATCCATATAAAATTTCTGGACAACAGCCGAAGAAGCTTCGGGGTACTCAGCTTGATTATCCGATGCAGTCTTCTGCAAAGCAAAATTCGCACAAGTCGGCGAGTCACGAGCACCAAAAATGTGACGCGTATATTGGTGAACTACCACACTTGATGTGGGGTCCTCCCGCCACAAAAAACGAAGAGAAGGTTGATCTTCTTCACGGACTCCAACCTGTAAAAACATCCCTTCAATGTCAGCTGAAACGGCGTTTTTATGCTGACGGAATCTTAAAAGTACAAAAATGAGATTTTGAAGGAGATCCGGGCCAACCAACAGAGATTTGTTCAAGGAAGCGCCATGACACTTCGATGCCCCATTGAGGACTCGGCGCACCTTACCGGGTTTATTCGGGTTCAACACCGGGTGATGCGGGAGATACCACTCACGATCGGCTCGTGATTTGGGATCATGTGCCTTAACGGTTATGACATATCCTTTTTCTATATCTTCTCTTATTGTTTCGGCGTATTTTTCACGGTGTGACGGATCCTTATCTAGCCTCTTTTCCAAAGACTTTAATTGAGCTAAGGAGGAAAAATAGTTATTCGGTAAACTACTTTTCTGATCGTTCCAAATCATTGGTACAATGTACCTCTCACCATCGTGAAAGGTGTCATTTTTCAAAACGGACAAAGCGCGTTTGTCGGCGGCGGAACGGGCATCTACCTGCTTGAAGGCTCCATATGACTCCAACTTGTACCAAGTTTTAATTTGGTCCGCAAGAGACATGTCTTCGACAACACACTTAAAGCAAGACGAGTTCGAATTAAAGGACGGCGGTAACGGACCGCTTAAAACCCAACTTATCGGAAGGCGTACGGCGCACGGTGAAATAGAGTCCTCCCCCAGAAGGTACTCAACGGGTCTTATGGCATGGTAGAAATCCTGTCCAATAATTTTTTCGACGTCCTCATACTTATAAAGTCTAGGTTTGATCGGAGCCAACTGCGGGTATTTTTCCTGTAATTCAGGAATGCTTATGCTATCCGATCCAATACGAATATGATCCTTAACATAAGCTCGAAAAGAAAACGAAAATTCACTATTATTCGTTTCGGCGGAAACTTGAAAAACTTACTTGCTGAGTTTTCATCAAGCTCGTGGAATTGAATCCATTTATGGTGAGGTTAACGGGAGTGACAACCAAATGGAGGCGTTTTACGAGATTGGCGGACACCCATGAGTGCGTGGAAGCACTATCGCAAAGAGCTAGGGCATTAGTAATCGTCGCATCCGAAGAGACGGCGAGTGATGCAACTGGCAGGAGGCCTTTAGTTGACTCCTGGCTATGAACATCGCCGACGGCAGCGTTAGTCGATACTTGCGGTACCTGACGCCGGGGAACTTTTGGCGTCCTTAGGAGGAAAAATTTTCTCGGCTCCATGTAAGAGCACGTTGTGCGTGCTTTCACAATCTGGCTTGGGGCACATTCTGGCCTTGCTACAATTACGAAAACTGTGATTGCTCTGTAAACACGCAAAGCAAAGTTTTTGTTCGGCTACATGTTTCGCTCGCTGCGTAGCGTTTTTCTCTTTGAATACGGCGCAACTGGTTCTTCAGACTTACCCTTAGAATTGATAGTTTTTAGCCTCTCATGACCCTCCGCCTTTTCTTTAAGCCATTCGTTGAAATCTAGCAGAGTTGGTCTATGCCATTGGCGTCTTACGGTTTGCATCGACCATGCCTCCATAAGGTTTGGGGGAAGCTTACTCACAGCTTGATTCAGTAAGTTAACACTTTTCAGGTCGTCGTTAAAAGACAGGGACTTGAATACGGCAACAAGTCCAGAAATTGCAGAGGAAAATCCAATTACATTTTCCGAGTTATGCATTTTCAGCGGCGGAAAATTATTCAATTTGTCTAGATGAGCCCCTACTACAGCATGCGGCTGCCCGAACTTTCTTTGAAGAGTTGCTAATGCGTCTTTATATAGTACTCCGCTATAGCTATACTCAGCGATTGCGGCTTTTGCTTTACCCACTACGAGCGTTTTCAGATGGGTAAGCTTTTCATCGTCACTGAGTATGGCTGAATCGACCGTCGATGTGAATTGCCCAAACCACTCATGCCAAACAATTGGAGATACCACTCACGATCGGCTCGTGATTTGGGATCATGTGCCTTAACGGTTATGACATATCCTTTTTCTATATCTTCTCTTATTGTTTCGGCGTATTTTTCACGGAGTGACGGATCCTTATCTAGCCTCTTTTCCAAAGACTTTAATTGAGCTAAGGAGGAAAAATAGTTATTCGGTAAACTACTTTTCTGATCGTTCCAAATCATTGGTACAATGTACCTCTCACCATCGTGAAAGGTGTCATTTTTCAAAACGGACAAAGCGCGTTTGTCGGCGGCGGAACGGGCATCTACCTGCTTGAAGGCTCCATATGACTCCAACTTGTACCAAGTTTTAATTTGGTCCGCAAGAGACATGTCTTCGACAACACACTTAAAGCAAGACGAGTTCGAATTAAAGGACGGCGGTAACGGACCGCTTAAAACCCAACTTATCGGAAGGCGTACGGCGCACGGTGAAATAGAGTCCTCCCCCAGAAGGTACTCAACGGGTCTTATGGCATGGTAGAAATCCTGTCCAATAATTTTTTCGACGTCCTCATACTTATAAAGTCTAGGTTTGATCGGAGCCAACTGCGGGTATTTTTCCTGTAATTCAGGAATGCTTATGCTATCCGATCCAATACGAATATGATCCTTAACATAAGCTCGAAAAGAAAACGAAAATTCACTATTATTCGTTTCGGCGGAAACTTGAAAAACTTACTTGCTGAGTTTTCATCAAGCTCGTGGAATTGAATCCATTTATGGTGAGGTTAACGGGAGTGACAACCAAATGGAGGCGTTTTACGAGATTGGCGGACACCCATGAGTGCGTGGAAGCACTATCGCAAAGAGCTAGGGCATTAGTAATCGTCGCATCCGAAGAGACGACGAGTGATGCAACTGGCAGGAGGCCTTTAGTTGACTCCTGGCTATGAACATCGCCGACGGCAGCGTTAGTCGATACTTGCGGTACCTGACGCCGGGGAATTTTTGGCGTCCTTAGGAGGAAAAATTTTCTCGGCTCCATGTAACAGCACGTTGTGCGTGCTCTCACAATCTGGCTTGGGGCACATTCTGGCCTTGCTACAATTACGAAAACTGTGATTGCTCTGTAAACACGCAAAGCAAAGTTTTTGTTCGGCTACATGTTTCGCTCGCTGCGTAGCGTTTTTCTCTTTGAATACGGCGCAACTGGTTCTTCAGACTTACCCTTAGAATTGATAGTTTTTAGCCTCTCATGACCCTCCGCCTTTTCTTTAAGCCATTCGTTGAAATCTAGCAGAGTTGGTCTATGCCATTGGCGTCTTACGGTTTGCATCGACCATGCCTCCATAAGGTTTGGGGGAAGCTTACTCACAGCTTGATTCAGTAAGTTAACACTTTTCAGGTCGTCGTTAAAAGACAGGGACTTGAATACGGCAACAAGTCCAGAAATTGCAGAGGAAAATCCAATTACATTTTCCGAGTTATGCATTTTCAGCGGCGGAAAATTATTCAATTTGTCTAGATGAGCCCCTACTACAGCATGCGGCTGCCCGAACTTTCTTTGAAGAGTTGCTAATGCGTCTTTATATAGTACTCCGCTATAGCTATACTCAGCGATTGCGGCTTTTGCTTTACCCACTACGAGCGTTTTCAGATGGGTAAGCTTTTCATCGTCACTGAGTATGGCTGAATCGACCGTCGATGTGAATTGCCCAAACCACTCATGCCAAACAATTGGGTTGCCATCGAACTGGGTCAGCTTCCACTCAGGGAGATGATCTTTTCGGCTGTGCATGAGCATATTAACCAACTCTCGTGTCGAAAGTGGACGCTCGACGTCTGCACCTGGTGAATTACCGGGAGTTGGTTCTGTGTAACTCGAAGAGTTACCGTGACAATCAGGAACAAACGGTTGATTAGCATGTGAAAAGTTTTCAGGCTGCGCAAAGAACACAGTCCCTCCACTTGTGTAAGGAACAAAATTGTTCGTAGGAACAATCGGAGTTACTGCGGAGAAAACAGTTGTCGAAGGAACGTAGTGTTGTTGAGCTGACATTAAAGGGGCAGCAACAGCTGGTCTCCACACATTACTATACGGATTATAGTGGTCGCTTGAAAAGTTGTAACTACTAACGGGAACACCCATATGTTGTTGTGATGGGATTACAGGTGCTTGGTAGCCAGCTACTACTAATCCTGTAGTTTGATGACTCAAAGAAACCTGATTAATTGCTGTTGATGCAGGAACAAACGGTGATACACCAGAAGGAACTTCTGCAGATGTTGGTGAAGCAAAATAGTTTTCAGAAGTTACCGGGACTACTGAACCTGTGTTTGGATTGCCTAGCACCGGATGAGTGGACAAAAAAGTTTGCTGAGGCAAATTATTAGAAACAGGTTGAATGACCTGTTGTAACCCTATTGGATTGTTAATGGAAACCTGCGATCGGACCAAATTCGACAAATTATGTTGTTGTCCGTGAACGTGGTTACTGTAATACAATCCCGGATCACTAGAAGCTGCCTGGCCATTATTGACTCCTGTAAAACTTGATGAGACCAAGTAATTTGTTTATGCAGGATAAGTTGCCTCAGGAGCTGTTGAACGAACGTGCTGCTCTTGATTGGGAACTACAACAGCATCAGGCTGATTGTGGTCGACAGATTCGACCCAGTGACGCGTACGATCCTTTTCGTCTATTGTTAGTTGTCGAGAGATTCGAGTTAAACCACTTTCCTCAGCAGTCTCGCTGATTTCCGACAACTCATCTTCTAACTCAAGCCCTTTCAACTCAATTTCTGCCAGTTTTTTCCTGTGTTCTTCAGCCAATTCTTCCAACTCTAAGCGGCTTTGTTGTTCTTTCAGTCTTAATGATACCTCAAGTTCCTCTTGATGTTTCTTTAAAATCATTAAATCGCGCTTTTTCTCAGAAAGTGTTTTCGACGGAGCGGCGGTATAACTCGATTTCTGAGAACCCGATTGCTGATGTCGACTGCTTCGATGCGACAACTAACTTAGAGCGGGTATCTGTTTTATACGACCGGGGTTTTTCACTTTTTTCAGAATGATGAGAAACTTTTGAGCTGCTTTCTATTTTGTGCGGCTCTGTTACTGCCTCAAAACTTGTTTTATATGTGATAGCTACCTGCAGAAATTTATCGTTGCTTTGAGTCAACTTATGAAGCCACATATCCTGTGCCGGTATCAATTCGTCGGGATTGGCACTTTTTGCAGCCATATCAATCAACTCAGTATTTATCTCGACCGCTTGTTCTATATAGTTCCTACATTTTTCAATATAAGTATCAATTTTTGAGCAACGACTCTGACTCTCTATGTGTTCTAAAATTATTTCGTGGCATTTATAAAGTTCGTTTTCGAGGTTGCTACGTTTCTCAAACAACTTCCTAATTTTCTTCTGAAACTTAACTTCCATGCTTAAAAATTTCAGAAATAAACGACTCTCAGAAAAAACTGTATTTTCACTCAAGTAAATCTACAAATAATTTTACCTGGCATTAAAGTCAAGGCTTAAGCCGGGCTTTGTGAAACAAGTCTCTTTCACACGCTTTTGAGACGGGGCGGATAGTATACAGAGCGCGTGATCCAAGGAACTAGCTCCTAGAATGAATACCATACACTCAAGAGACCTATGCGACGGCTACGTTACGCTAAAGTACCACTGGGGTGGGGAAATTAAGTAGGTCGGTTGAACTCCAACAACGCACACGGAGTAAACCTGAGGATGAAAGAATTCAACTTAACTCACTTAATATCACCGTACCTGACCACTTAACATTAGTGTCGCGCAACGAAGTCAATAATCGGACGGGCTGAAACGGCTTATATTTACTTGAAGCGAACTGGCTTACAGTTTCACCAATGTGGGTGGGGGATCAGGCAAATTGGTTAAGTTCCAACAGCACACGCGGAAAAAACCTGAGGATGAAAAAACTCAACTTAATTTGCCTGATATTTCGCTACCAGACCACTTACCATAAGGTTGGTGTCATGTTACAGCACAGTTTCGCAGAATTATGGGGACGTTTTGAGGAATTTTTGGCTATTTTTTTTTCTTTTTTCCCAAAATTTTTCGGAAAATTTTGGTCAGCAGGTTCGAGTCATAAACCAATCCAAAAAACTAGTCTAGTACCCCTTGTCTATGATCCGATTTTTTGGATTTTCAATCCGTTCACAATTACCCAAAAGTTTGTGGTATCGGGAAAAAATTACCACTTGTAGCTTGCTTTGAGTTGGGATACACAATAGAACATCGTATGTAATTTTATCGCACAGAAAGATTTTGAAAAAAAACTAGAAGAGTCTTACAGTTCTTGACGATTTTGGAGATTTTCGGCACCGGAAGAAGTTTCTCTCTCACGAGTCTGAACAAAGGTCTCTCGTGCCTGTCTGTGGGAATGAAACACACTTTCTCGATGAGGAGGGTCACTCAAGAAGTGGGGCTGGGAGGAGGACTTCTGGTGATTGGTAAATCTAATGTTGACGCAGGCATATTCAATTCTGAAAAGCCATGAAATCCATGTAATGAAGGACTGATGCCTCTGAACTTGCTTATTTACAGGTGTTTTTTGACCTCTGGCACCAGCTTCACACACTCCAGTATATCTTACAAAACTCTGGCGGCTGGTCTTACAAAATTCTGACGCTGGAGATGAAGAAGTTTGTTCAACTATTCGTGTTGCTGCTTGTTGTGTTGCTGGTCGGATCAGTTGCGTACAAGACGTGGTACGTGCTTCAATTACTGACTGGGAAAGACCTCCTGGGGGCTATCCTTCTAGAGGCAACTAAGGAGTGTTGCGGTAATAACAACATTCTCATCCACAAGGCTCTAATGCGAACTGAATGTCACACTTCTCAAATTGGCCATCAGTAAAATTGACTATCGCCCAGCCATGATTGTAAAAAAAACTGAATGACCATTCCAGACTGCGAGCCTGCACGCTATGTAATAACTACAATTAAGGTAAACTCGAGTCCCTTGTGGGGCGCCAAAATGTGCGCGTCAATCTCCACACTTCGTGATAAAATCTGTTTTCAAATACTTGAATTATAACGCGTATTTTATCGGGAAAATAACGATATTTTTAACAAGTTTTTCTATTGTTATCGGTAACATCGGGCACAAAAAACTGCATAACTCAAAGCAAGCTGCATAAATGGCCAGTATTTGTCCTTGAGACAAATTGCTCTTTTTAAAGGTCAGCCTTAATCAAGGCTGAACCAAATTAGAGCGAAAAGACGGTTAAAATCGGTTTTGGGGGGTCGAACCTGGTTACGGAGCATCCCAACAAGTTCGGTGCATATTCGAGTGCTAGAAAGGAAATGACCTAATCGGGATTCGAACCGGCGCCGAACCCGCCGGGACGCACCATGTATACGCTTGGCTACTGTCCCTATGTGCATTTACATTTATATGCATTTATACTCTCGCACATTTACGTTTATATGCATTTGTACTATTGTATTATATTTGCGCTGCAACAGTTATGGCGGTGTGAATGAACTCTATTTCCTGAAAACTTCATGAAGTAGTAGTAGTAGTAGTAATAGTAGTAGTATAGTTGTAAAAGATCTCATGTTACCCGTCGGGGAATTTCTAAAAACGGGCAAAAAAAGAATTGAAATTGTTGCAACAATGTGTACAAAAAAACATCGGCGTTTCAAAGACCACGTACAAGATAACTAAATGTTAACTTTGATCAGCATAATCTGCTAAGAAAGATCCGAACCTGCCTGTTTGAGACTACTGATCAGTCTATAATTTTGTGACACGGCATCTCAAAAAATCACTGATGACATTCACTATCCGGCAGAAAAAAGATTTTGAAAGGAGGTTTATCGAGAATTTTTGCGGCTTCAACCTTGTGAAGTGGGCATTTTGTAATAAATAAGTAGGTTGCTGAATGTCAAAGAAAAAATTGAATTCAAATCAATTTGTGCGCACTCAAATAAAAGAGAAAAATCTCAGATCTCGCTCAAATAGTTGATAGCATATTGGCAATGAATTCGATAAATCAGCAAATAGATGTTAAGATTGGAACCGTGGCAACATTCAAGACCAGCATAAGTAAATTTCTCAAAGTTTCGGAGAGTCGTATTTTCTAAGGACCACACAGGATAACCAAAAAACAAAACTGATATCGCACATGACCGTTGAAAAATGAATTTCTTTAAAACGGAACAGTTCTCGGTGCACTGTACCGAAGGTAATTAAAAAGCCTTCTACACTTTTGTAACTTAGATCTGGCATAGAAGTTCCAGTTTTATTTGCTAGTAAGCCAATGCCTAAATCATTGCTGTGATCAAAAAATGCGATTTCGTTGTTGCCCTGTAAAAGTGGAACTTGACGTTTACTGCCAATTGATAACACGCCGCATTTTGATACATTGAAAATCAGCTCTTGATCGCCGACCATAGTTTTAGAATATATAAATCTACCTGCACATTGCTGAAAACAGGGGAATGGACTTATTCTATTCAGTATCGTCTGAGAAGCAATAACAGAACGAGGTCATAGACAAATCTAGCTTGCCGTCGATGATTATCAGGAAGAACATGGTCCAATGAAAAACATTCATTGGTTGACAAACTTTCATCGGTTGACAATTTTTTTTACATTGGCCTCTATTACATCTTATTGTTTCGGACCATCCACTTTTGCAACGCGGCGCTGTTTGCAACTGGTTAAGCTCATGTACAGTTAAAAAAAATCAAGGAAAAGAAGATTTCGACGCATTCTTTGCTAGATCAGGCAGCACTGTTAAGTTGCATTTCGATAAACTTCCTTCCACGACTCGTTAAACTGAAACCTTTCGTAATCAAGGAGATGCAAATTTGATATTTGATTATCAAATTTAGGATCGAGCTAAATTTTTTTGTGATCGAAGGAGTTGATCGCATGTTAGCTAGTGATGCCAAAATATTTTCGGCTTAAATCTTCGTGATGCAA
The DNA here is from genome assembly GCF_963678635.1 of Symsagittifera roscoffensis. Taxonomy (NCBI): domain Eukaryota; kingdom Metazoa; phylum Xenacoelomorpha; order Acoela; family Convolutidae; genus Symsagittifera; species Symsagittifera roscoffensis. Next base: position 28,840,250 of record NC_087069.1, on the reverse strand, counting down.
AAGTTTGACAGGGTTGTAACCAGATAAATTACTAGATATTCGGTAACCCCAAGGATCAATATCAGAAAACATGGCCAGATCAAGAGCATTACCATATTTTTGAGTGGGGATGGCGAATATCTTTCATAACTCTTCTCTTTTAAAAATCTAACAAGTGTTGATCATACTTGACATCAAAATTGGCCACCAAAACTTTTGAAGCAAGTTAATGAATTGCTTTAACAACTGATAGTGGAATAAAAAAACTCGAACCAAGAGGTGGAATACAAACTAAATTGTGACCGACAATTCGTGCTACAACCAATCATAGAGCGGAGGCCAAAATCAAACAGTGAAGTGAAGGGTAATTCAATAACGGTGACAAAATTGTCACTGTCATCTAATGAAACGCCGCCATCCCCTCTCATCTGCAATATGCCCAAGAAATATAAAGGTATCAGGGAGAAAAGCATTGAGCCAGGTTTTGCTCAAGCAAAAGAGATCAACACCTTGCGACAAATGTGAATGACAAATGCTCAAGCGCTTCTCTAATGAAGCAAAATTTTAACAAGATTTTTATAATATACAAGAAAACAGAGAGTTCGTGCAAAATTTTTTGATCTAGTCAGTTCATTGGAGCTTCAATAACATTCCCATTTTTCATTTTGATAAACATTCCCGGATTTTCTTAGTTGGCTTTTCGCTTCAAGCACCTGAGATTGAACTGCAAAAGTTGCTCTGCCGGTTTTAGGTCAGAATTGATGAAAACTTCACTGAAAGATGTTGCTGTACGTAGTGGTTTTGCTGTTCACAAGAACTGGGACAGTAACAGGGAGGATTTGAGTTTGAGGACCTGTAACTGTCTTCCTGTTTATTCGCGAACTTTGCGTATTCATTCAATCTTTATTGCCTGATTTGTTGGCTTTTCATTGACTACTGTTTCTGCGACATTGTTAACAAGATCACTGTCTGTTTTCGAGCCAGTTAAGCTTCGTTTGTATCACAACTAATTTCTTTTTATTATTGCCATGAAGTCGCTGTTCTTTTTATACTTCGTTGAAAAGTATGATTCTGGCATCACTCTCGTTTGGTAATGTTTTCACTAGCATTTCAGCGTAGCTTTTCTATTCAAGAAAGTTCCCAGACAATGAAAAACCTTATGTAAGCCTCAGTTCGATGTGATAATCAACCGGGACAATTATCTTGGTTCAGACAGGGCATAAATCTGAGCATGAACTGTTAGAAATTGCTAACCATTCATAAAAATCGATCTTATCGAAACCATACAAACCTATTTTATCAGTTAGTCACAACAGTTGAGCTGAAAGTAACTATTAATCCAGAATTGAACGAGAGGCTGAAAAAAATCACCAATAAAGCGTTGAACAAGAGTTTGGTAAATATAGATCGAAAAGATGCACAATCAGAGGAGCGGATCAATTGTGTAATAGCTGTAGTATGCGAGTTTATTACGACGAATCTTTGACTTCAAAATTCACAGAATAAGGGCAATGGAAACGATATGAGAAGCTACCCGATTTATATTGTGATGAGTACAATTGAAGACTGGGAAAGGAATGAATCAACAGGAAAAAGAGCCAAAATTCGTTTTACATAGAAAAATATGTAATATATGACAAAAATCCGATATTGTTGGGGATTGACGCAATTTAAAATTCAATTTAGATTTAGATTTTTTAATGATTTAATGATAACGCCTGAACAACAATGCTTTCAATATTGAAATATGACGGGATGGAAGAGGACTTGACGTTGAAAAGAGAAAGGTTGATGAAGTTAGTGAACAATTAGTTGCACACTTTACATCATGCACTGAATCAGGGAACTTTCAAAAGAGCAAAAGTTTGATATGAAGAGACATTGATAACCTTAGATAAGCAAAATCAAATTTGAAAACAATCAAAAAATAGCAAAATTGATGTCCTTGTTTGCGAGGTGTCGTTCTTGATCTAATTTGTTGAGCAGCTGAAATTTTTAGGTCGAGACATGCTTTTGAGAACAGTTTGAGAGTTTTGTGTAACTTGTCCAGAGCTACTTATAAAAGATCAAAATCGAGATAAGTAATCGAAAAGAAATAAAAAAAAAGTCGCTATAAATTGAGAATTAAAAACTGCTGAAACAGTTTTCCCCTTTTTCAGTGCATCAATGTCGATGAAAAGCATAAAAATATAGGTAATTTCTTTGCAAATTCGAAAACAAAATGGGCTAACATAAAAATTTCAATCGATCAAAAAAAAAATTTTGTGCACAAACAAATTAGACATCGGAGTAAAAATAAATATTAAAATGATTATAATGTACCAAAAAATAGATGAATATTTAAGTATTATGATTGTTTATAGTTTTATTTTAGAAAAAAGTGTTTATAGTGGATTATTCCTTAATTAAAATAGATTTTGTCAATTTTAGTAAGGATCCCGCACCGAGCGCCCATGGATCATAATCGACTATATTGTCATAATATGGTCAGCATCTATAAAATGACAAAATAATCGATTAAAATCCATAAAAAATGGATTATAATCTTAATATTATTTATCCCAAAAAAATCCATTATAATTAATTATAATCGATTATAATGATTATAATCGAGGGGTTATTCATGAAATTTACATTTTTGTTCCAAATTATCTCATTTCCTGTTTAGTGTAGTTGCTACGTGTTATATATTTTTTGTCTCAACTTTTTCTAATTCATAGCAGTTTAACACTTCATTTTATCCCCCCCCCCCCACCAGTTAAGCCCCCAGTACCCAGTATACTACCACCCACCAGTTTACTATACCCCCCCCCCCCAGATTACCTCCCCTCCCACCATTTACCCCCCCCCCCCCCCCCCGCCTCCAGTTTACCCTGCCCCTTTAGCTGTGGGGGGGGGGGGGGTAAGAAAGCTTGAGGGGGCGAAGGGATGAACAGTTTAACCCCCCTCCACCGGATTTTTTACCCCCACCCCGTTCGTTTTATTTACTCCCCCCCCCCCCCAGATTGATTTAAACCCCCCCCCGGTTTACCTCCCCATCCCCCCAGTTTATAACCCCCCCCCCATATAATCGATTTCGTGGTCTGAATTTTACATCCGTAATGGATTATAATCGATTATTTTAGTCTCGGGAATCCATTATAATCGATTAGAATCCATGGGCGCTCGGTGCGGGCTGGAACTTAAATCATAATCTAATCGAGGCTCTTTTCCTTTTCATCCTTTCAAAATACCAAGTTTTATGTTTTTTTTTGTGTTATTACTGCTAAACGCGTGATGTTACGCTGTAAAATATGAAAAACAAATCTCTTCACAGTTGTCGATTTGTTCACCATGCAAAATTTCATTGCATTTTGACAGCGTTAAATAAGCTTTTCAAATTTGATTTTGAAAGGGGGGACTGGAAAAGAGCCCTAATCGATCAGTAACGCATGAAACTGGATTCGCGATCTTTAACCTATGGTATCATAGCTTAGCAAAAACAATTTGGTCATTGTTTTTGCAAAAACAATAGCATCCCCTCAAAACTTTCCCTTAGATATGAAATGGTTTCATAGAGCTCAAACGGCTAGATCGTTGAACCGTTTTTAGCCTTAGAAAGACAGCTGCATTAGTCCGAACTGTGTATCTTTAGTGTCGTCCAGAGAAACCAGAACTTTCTCTGTTCCTACCATCACCATCGGCCTAATGAGCTTGCACTTTGAGTCTATTAGTTTCAACTCATCCGGTTTTGTGTGGTCAACTGTCTGGAAATCCAGGGTATCCCACAGTGGTTTGCGTCTACTTAGCAGAACTTTCGTTTTGTCGAAAATACACAACATGCCCATGTCAACGTGGTCAATTTTTGACAATTTTGTGCACGCTCCATCATTCATTTTGTGAACAAACGCGTGATAATTCATTCGATCAGCCCATCTGTACGCTTTGTCTCTGTGAACGGTTATGAACGTTTTGTGATCTGGGAAAAAAGTCATGCTTTCCAAATTGGTCATCTTCATACATTTGACTTCACGAGTTGGGTTTGCACTACCAGACTTCTTGTATTCAAACATTTTTGTCTGCTCTGGACAAGTCAAGAAAAAGTTTGGACCCGCTTCAGGTAAAACCCAGCTGTCGTTTTGAGGAGGAGGGGGCACTTTGTCAGTGTTGAGTCGCTCGCAACCCGACAAGTTGTCGTCGTATTTAAACGCCTCCCATTTAGGTTTGAGACTCATAGCGCTGATTGCTTTCGGGTCCTTTTGCATCACCGTCACGACTACTTTATGGCCACCGAGGACAACTAGACCTCCGAAAGTGGCTCGTGTTGCTTCTCAAACACTTTCCCGTTCAATTTATACACCTGGATACTGGCATAGATATTTTCACTACTCGCTTCAGATAGAATGATGAAAAGTTGTTTCGATTGCTCGTCGTATGCAGCTCTTCGGACGCGACAACGCTTCTCGCCGACAGGAAAGGCCGAGATTAGTTTGCCTTTCTTCGGGTTTGCACCCGGAGTTCTTGGAACGAAGTCGTCGAACTTCTCGATTGGCAGCGAAGTGGCTTTGGCTGCTCCTTTTTTTGCTCCTGGTTTGTGGTAAGCATTTCCTCCGTACATTGCGATGTTTTTGTAGTTTTTGAAAGTAAGGTCGTAGAGTCCAAGTCAATTTAGTTCAAGTAAGTGAGTTTGTATATTTTTTGTTACACGAGAATGGTACTTCTCCCGCGTTTTTACAAAAACTTGTTCCATATTTGATTTTTGACTTTTTGGGTTCATCTCTTTTTGTTAACAAAATAATTTTAGGCTCAACCAAAAAAAAACAACAATCAATTTTTTTGGCTCTTTTTCCTTCCTTACTCCCCCCTCCCCCACTTCACATTAGCGCCAATTTTATGGCGTAACCAGGGGTTTCACAAGGTTAACGATGAAGACCAAATATGTTTGTCATGGCCTAAATAGTTCGCATGCCAATTTTTGTAACATTCAGAGGCTCTTTTTCCTCCCCCCCCCCCCCCCAACCTCATGCCAGTTTCAACTTATTAGTGTAACGAGTGGTTTTACGAGGTTGAGTATGAAGACCAAATATGTTTGTCGTTGACATTTGCCGAGACTTAAAGGACAAAACTTGGTGGTTCGTAATATTGAATTGATTGATTAGTTGTTTGATTCTTGGTTTTAATTTAGATATTTGTTAGTCAAGCTCTGACTAAGAGGACCAATGAATAGAAGGTAGAATAAAGTTTACATCTAGCAAGCGATGTATCAAAACATAAGAGTGATCACACACAGTGTGTCACTCGATAAGGCCAAACCGGTGACCTTGTACAAACTGGTATATAAATCCGCTGCATGGCTGCAAAAGACATTGAATAAAATGAGGTACCAAATGTCGCCTCATCACATTCCCCGCGGAAGGGAAATTTTTTTTTTCAAATAAATAAATAAACTGCACCCCTAAAGCATTATTTTTAGATAGCACCCCTATCCCGCAAAAATGCATGGTGATGAAAATAATGTTTACATAAAGAAGTTAGGTAAAAGTTTTGAAAATAAGTTCTTAACAACACTCAATTTCCGTCCTGAGTTTTATCCAACGAGGAGGAGAATGGCGCCTCCGCCGAACTAGGTGAAAACGGTCCCGAATGAGAGGTCGCCGTTTAGGTGACTGCGAGGATGGTAAAACACTTTGAGAGGGTAATTTGTCAGCCTCCTCTTCCAGTAGTGTGTCTTCTTCCCACCGTTTTGACGGAGTGTCGTAATGGGTCGCCGAAGAATTTCGTGGCCTTTTTGCTACGAGATGAGGTCATTGTAACCTCCGAATCATCCGTAACCGGTTGAGCTGGGAGAGAAAGAGATGGATGCGACGAATATGAGTCTGTATGTGCACTTTTTGCGGGTTGAACTGGACCCTCAGAATCGACAACGTCGAGTGAAAGATGCTGCGGACCTGCAATCATGGTTGTAGGGTCAACAGGCTGAGTGATGGGCGGTAGAGAGACAAGGCCGTGGTCGCTTTTCCATTGGGGTAGATTTCCGAACCTCCTGCAAAGCGTTCTGGTCGGCGGGGTTGAAGGGTCGGTAAACGGCGAACATTATCCTGAGCCCATTGGAGACTGGCCCGGCGTGAGAGATGAGTCGCCAAACGTGACAGGCAGTTAATCGTCATGTAACCGTGGTCGCTTTTCCATTGGGGGTAGATTTCCGAACCTCCTGCAAAGCGTTCTGGTCGGAGGGACTCTCATTAGACGAATCAACAGTAAGATCCACCACCATCGGCTGTGACACACTCGTGTTAACTGGACGTTTTTCAAGCATTGTCGGATGAGATGAACGAGTAACTGGCTTCTTCCCCCCACTTTTTGAAGATGGTCCTGAAGTTTGGAGACGATCACCTAGTGTGCTGTGGGTTGCTGAAAAAATATTACTGAAGTTAGGCTTAAGACAGACATGATTTTTTCGATAAACTTTTCCCTTGTCAGTAACATAAGTGTGATCGGTGATTCGAGTAATTTTGAGTTTCGCAAGCTTAAAAAGAGATTTGCCAGACTGACGGTCTATAATTTTTCTAAACACTCTCACGCGGCTAGGATCGGACAAAAGAAGAGTTTCCAGTTTACTTGTTTTGGACTGCCGGCGGGGTTGAAGGGTCGGTTAACGGCGAACATTATTCTGAGCCCCTGGAGGCGTTGTAGCTGAACGGTCTTCCGCAAAGCAGAGTGTTTTGCGAGAAAGGCCTGTTTTTAATGACTGAGCCAAATCCGAATGGTGACTCGACAGCTCTTGTAGAACCCTCTTTCCCCCATCCGGCGGAAGGTTTCTCTTATGCTGTGTCCAATTGTTAGCCACCCGAGCAAGATAAGCTAGCGCTTTGTACGGCTCACTCTCAGCAATATTTCCCTCTAGTGAGAACATTGAGTTGAAACGCGGAGCAATCTGAGGACTGAGGCTGCCTCTGGGCACCACCTTGGCACGACCACGACTATAGTCCTGACTAGCAATTTGATCCGGCGTTAAGAGGTTGCGCTCGAGTCTCTTTGCTGAAGTATCAGAATGAACTACATTATGAAAAGCTTGTGACCATGCAGTATTGGGCTTACGTCCGAAATGCATTTCAAAAGGCGACTTCTTAAGTGTAGAATGATTACTCTTACGAATGTCTTCTATTATTCGATGGAGTACTTCTTTAAAATTACCAAAATTAGGATCCAGCTGTTCCGTGCCCAATTTGCGTTTTATAGTCTGTATCGTACGTTCGACGAGACCAGAACCTCGATGGTCTCCGACGGGAGAAAGGATATGTTTAATACCTCTACTAGAACAGAATTGTTGTACTAAGTCGTTTTTAAACCCGGAGCCGTGATCGGTCCTGATAGAATGAGGTAAGCCATGAATTCGGATATAAGATTCAAGAAATTTTGTAACCTTTTTAGCCCCATTGGTTTTTGTAATAAGTACGGAAGGAAATTTCGAGAAGCGATCAATAGCTACTAAGAGGAATATTTTCACACCTTTGTCATCCCAAAATAGGACCGGCAAAATCTACCTGCAATTCCTGATTTGGCCCCGTCAACTGAGGCAAAGATTGAGCGGTATGAAAATTTTAACGGGCTTTAGGTTCTTACCATACAATGTGCACTCGCGGCACTTCTCGCAGGTATCGACAATCTGTCGGTTCAAGAACGGCCACCAAATGTACTCTGAGGCTGGCATCATGGCCTCTTGTCCCGGATGAGACCTATGAAGGCGGGCGAGGACAGCTTGCCTCAAAACTTCTGGAATGGCCCGTTTGTTATCAATTATCACACAGTTATTGACAACCGCTGCCTTGGGCCAAAACTGGGCCATGTAGGCTCCGAGTTTATTAAAACTGATAACGTCCTTGTTGTTAATAGCCCGTTTCATCGGGGCCAGAAATCGATCTTCCTCCGTGAGCTCAGCTAAAAGATCAGCGTCGAATAACCCTGATAGTCCCACAATTTTTTTCTAATGAAGGAAAATTTTATACAAGAATTTTATAATATACAAGAAAACAGAGAGTTCGTGCAAAATTTTTTGATCTAGTCAGTTCATTGGAGCTTCAATAACATTCCCATTTTTGATTTTGAAAAACATTCCCGGATTTTCTTAGTTGGCTTTTCGCTTCAAGCACCTGAGATTGAACTGCAAGTGTTGCTATGCCGGTTTTAGGTCAAAATTGATGAAAACTTCACTTAAAGATGTTGCTGTACGTAGTGGTTTTGCTGTTCACAAGAACTGGGACTGTAACAGGGAGGATTTGAGTTTGAGGACCTGTAACTGTCTTCCTGTTTATTCGCGAACTTTGCTTATTCATTCAATCTTTATTGCCTGATTTGTTGGCTTTTCATTGACTACTGTTTCTGCGACATTATTAACAAGATCACTGTCTGTTTTCGAGCCAGTTAAGCTTCGTTTGTATCACAACTAACTTCTTTTTATTATTGCCATGAAGTCGCTGTTCTTTTTATACTTCGTTGAAAAGTATGATTCTGGCATCACTCTCGTTCGGTAATGTTTTCACTAGCATTTCAGCGTAGCTTTTCTATTCAAGAAAGTTCCCAGACAATGAAAAACCTTATGTAAGCCTCAGTTCGATGTGATAATCAACCGGGACAATTATCTTGGTTCAGACAGGGCATAAATCTGAGCATGAACTGTTAGAAATTGCTAACCATTCATAAAAATCGATCTTATCGAAACCATACAAACCTATTTTATCAGTTAGTCACAACAGTTGAGCTGAAACTAACTATTAATCCAGAATTGAACGAGAGCTGAAAAAAATCACCAATAAAGCGTTGAACAAGAGTTTGGTAAATACAGATCGAAAAGATGCACAATCAGAGGAGCGGATCAATTGTGTAATAGCTGTAGTATGCGAGTTTATTACGACGAATCTTTGACTTCAAAATTCACAGAATAAGGGCAATGGAAACGATATGAGAAGCTACCCGATTTATCTTGTGATGAGTACAATTGAAGACTGGGAAAGTACCGAACAGAAAGGAATGAATCAACATGAAAGTGAGTGATAAAACTTCTTAATGCCCTGTTGAATAGTTCAATTCTAGAGGAAGCTACAAAACGTAACATCAATCACAATCCTAGTGGCAAGATTAACACAGAGATTCACAAGATCCTTGAAGCAACGTTAGAAAGATTCAAAATATCGGAAAATATGTCAAATATCCTCTTAACCGATACTTGAAGGGATATCGTAGAAAATATACTTCATGAGGGGTTTTTACCGTAATGAGGGAACTTTAAAGACGAGTTTTTGAAAAATTTCAGTCGATGGATTAGGGCTAAGATACAGTAACGCAGAAAGAAGTGCTCCAAAAATTAATGTAAGCATAGCAATCAAGTTGGAAACTTCCTCCATGTCATTTCGTAGGAGGTAGAGAAAAAGAAAAGCAAGAGGAGATCTGTGACATTGATTCCAAGAACAGAGTACCGAAGTTGAAGTTGAAATATAGTGAAAATGGGGAGCGGCATTCATAGCCTTGCTTCCAGTTACAGTTACATGTGAAAATTTGCGGGTGGGGGGGGGGGGTAAGGAAAAAGAGCCAAAATTCGTTTTACATAAAAAATATGTAATATATGACAAAAATCCGATATTGTTGGGGATCGACGCAATTTAAAATTCAATTTAGAATTAGATTTTTTAATGATTTAATGATAACGCCCGAACAATGCTTTCAATATTGGAATATGAGGGGATGGAAGAGGACTTGACGTTGAAAAGAGAAAGGTTGATGAAGTTAGTGAACAATTAGTTGCACACTTTACATCATGCACTGAATCAGGGAACTTTCGAAAGAGCAAAAGTTTGATATGAAGAGACATTGATAACCTTAGATAAGCAAAGTCAAATTTGAAAACCATCAAAAATTAGCAAAATTGATGTTCTTCTTTTTGCGAGGTGTCGTTCTTGATCTAATTTGTTGAGCAGCTGAAATTTTTAGGTCGAGACATGCTTTTGAGAACAGTTTGAGAGTTTTGTGTAACTTGTCCAGAGCTACTTATAAAAGATCAAAATCGAGATATGTAATCGAAAAGAAATAAAAAATAAATTGAGAATTAAAAACTGCTGAAACAGTTTTCCCCTTTTTCAGGTGCATCAATGTCGATGAAAAGCTTAAAAATATAGGTAATTCATATGCAAATTCGAAAACAAAATGGGCTAACATAAAAATTTTAATCGATCATAAAAAAAATTTTGTGCACAAATAAATTAGACATCGGAGTAAAAATAACTATTAAAATGATTATAATGTATCAAAAAATAGATGAATATTTAAGTATTATGATTGTTTATAGTTTTATTTTGGAAAAACAGTTTATAGTGGATTATTCATAAAGTAAAATAGATTTTGTCAATTTCAGTAAGGCTGGTACTAAAATCAAAATCTAGTCGATCAGTAACGCTTGAAACTGGATTCGGGATCTTTAACCTATGGTATCATAGCTTAGTAAAAAAAATTTGGTCATTAAGTTCAAAACTTTCGCTTAGATATGAAATGGTTTCATAGAGCTCAAACGGCTAGATCGTTGAACCGTTTTTAGCCTTAGAAAGACAGCTGCATTAGTCCGAACTGTGTATCTTTAGTGTCGTCCAGAGAAACCAGAACTTTCTCTGTTCCTACCATCACCATCGGCCTAATGAGCTTGCACTTTGAGTCTATTAGTTTCAAGTCATCCGGTTTTGTGTGGTCAACTGTCTGGAAATCCAGGGTATCCCACAGTGGTTTGCGTCTACTTAGCAGAACTTTCGTTTTGTCGAAAATACACAACATGCCCATGTCAACGTGGTCAATTTTTGACAATTTTGTGCACGCTCCATCATTCATTTTGTGAACAAACGCGTGATAATTCATTCGATCAGCCCATCTGTACGCTTTGTCTCTGTGAACGGTTATGAACGTTTTGTGATCTGGGAAAAAAGTCATGCTTTCCAAATTGGTCATCTTCATACATTTGACTTCACGAGTTGGGTTTGCACTACCAGACTTCTTGTATTCAAACATTTTTGTCTGCTCTGGACTAGTCAAGAAAAAGTTTGGACCCGCTTCAGATAAAACCCAGCTGTCGTTTTGAGGAGGAGGGGGCACTTTGTCAGTGTTGAGTCGCTCGCAACCCGACAAGTTGTCGTCGTATTTAAACGCCTCCCATTTAGGTTTGAGACTCATAGCGCTGATTGCTTTCGGGTCCTTTTGCATCATCGTCACGACTACTTTATGGCCACCGAGGACAACTAGACCTCCGATTCTACCGGCCGAAAGTGGCTCCTGTTGCTTCTCAAACACTTTCCCGTTCAATTTATACACCTGGATACTGGCATAGATATTTTCACTACTCGCTTCAGATAGAATGATGAAAAGTTGTTTCGATTGCTCGTCGTATGCAGCTCTTCGGACGCGACAACGCTTCTCGCCGACAGGAAAAGCCGAGATCAGTTTGCCTTTCTTCGGGTTTGCACCCGGAGTTCTTGGAACGAAGTCGTCGAACTTCTCGATTGGCAGCGAAGTGGCTTTGGCTGCTCCTTTTTTCGCTCCTGGTTTGTGGTAAGCATTTCCTCCGTACATTGCGATGTTTTTGTAGTTTTTGAAAGTAAGGTCGTAGAGTCCAAGTCAATTTAGTTCAAGTAAGTGAGTTTGTATATTTTTTGTTACACGATAACGCTCCTTCTCCCGCGCTTTTACAAAAACTTGTTCCAAATTTGATTTTTGACTTTTTGGGCTCATCTCTTTTTGTTAACAAAATAATTTTAGGCTAAACCAAAAAAAAAACAACAATCAATTTTTTGGCTCTTTTTCCTTCCCTTACTCCCCCCTCCCCCACTTCACATAAGCGCCAGTTTTATGGCGTAACCAGGGGTTTCACAAGGTTAACGATGAAGACCAAATATGTTTGTCATGGCCTAAATAGTTCGCATGCCAATTTTTGTAGCATTCAGATAATGTGAACAAAATTTCACTAATGAAATTTTGCAGGTGGGGGAAAAAGGAAAAAGAGCCAATTTTTCTCAACCATTGCTGCAGTTTTTTCAGGTCAATATAAAAACGAGGAATGCGTTCATGGATTTATCAATAATTTCTTTTAAATATTTCTGGAAAAATCTTTTTGTTAGATCTTTACGATTATAATTGATTTTTTAGTTTGTGTATACTTGCACTCAAATACTTTCACAAAAACCAAGGTTTAAACCACCAGCGGATTTAAGGGGATGGGGTGGGCTGCCATGCGCTTCCCTCACGGATGCGACCCTCTACCAACCCAAAGAATCCCCAATTTGTACTATTTTAATATCTCCATTTTAGGCTGAAGGACCGGACCCTTAATAATTTTAACCGACGGACGCCAATATATATTTACTTTGAGGGGGAAGCGCGCGCCAAAAAAGCGCAGTGTGTGTGTTTTTTTTAAGTTTTGCCTGGGGCTCAAAAAGTTTGGTCGCAAAAGGGTCTTTGTAGCGGTCCGTGGGAGCTTGTAAAATCAACTTGGTCGACCTAACGGCTCTTTTTGCAGGTGGGGGGGGGAAAGGAAAAAGAGCCGACCTAACAAAAAGGCCGATAAAGGCTCTTTTCCAGTTTCCCCCCTTTCAAAATACCGAGTATTCTGTTTGTTTTACGTGTTATTACGGCTAAATGCGTGATGTTACGCTTTAAAGTATGAAGAACAAATCTGTTCAGAATTGTCGATTTGTTCAACACGCAAAATTTCATTGCTTTATGACTACGTTAAATAGACTTTTCAAAATTGAAATTCAAGGGGGGGGGGGGAACTGGAAAAGAGCCCCAATAAAGTTTCAATTTTTTTGAAATTCTGCCCCCTAAAGAAATTCCTAGATCGGAAATTGTGAAAAAAACATAAACTTGTAAAATTTTTAGAAGAGGCAGAGCCGACTCATCACAACAGCCCCCTCCCACATCCCCAAATCAATTTTTTTTATGTCGTGAGCTTCTAGGAAGGCTGTTTTCTTCCGAATATTTTTCTGGAACTTGAGAGCTAATTAGTTTGGAGGGATGTTTTTTAAGATAAATTGTCACCTCATTTGAATTAATTGCTTTAGGCGCGACCTTGTATCGATCTGGTGCTAAGCGATCAATTTCCTGAACAAGTTTTTTGATGTTGCCATAGTAATTTTTGTCAATTGTTTGTTTTATAAGTCTTGACAACGGGATGTGTTTGGTTATTTGGTGGTGACATCTTGTTGACGGCAGCCAGTTAGAAATTGTATGCTTAACATTTTAAGAGTTTTTTTTTCAAAAAGTTAAAATTATTTTTTGATTTCTCACATCTTCCCTTTTCAATTTTGAAAACATCAGACAAAAAATTTTGCATAGAGGAAGAGCCGACGAAACAGCTATACAAATACAAAAATTGAGGGGATAGAAAAATGGAGGGTGGTGGGAAAGGGAAAGAAGAGCGGATGTGAATATTTCAGATTAAAAAAATTCACAATTGTAGGTTTTGAGTGTTTACTATGCCAATTTCATCATTTCGTTAAAATTAAGAAACTCATCAAAACTAGTCTCGAAAACTAGTCTCGAGAAAACTGTTGGCCCGCTCTTGTCACCCAGTGAACACAGTTTTAGTTTTTTTAAGCTTGCGAATGTGACTTTGGGATCGTTTTTGCACGCTTCAATATCAGCGTTCATTAGACATCGAATAGAGACAAGCAGGGGCGGATTTGAAGGGACTCCTCTCCTCAGTGATTCGACCCCCTGCCGACCCAAAGGATTGTAAACAAATTTAAGCAATTTTAAAAGATGATATTCTGCGCTTTGTCTGCAATCACCGCTTTCTATCAGCCTGAAGGCACCTTGAAAGGTTCGATTCAACTTTTGGAGGTCGCTTTTGATTTTATTCATCTTGATTGTCTGCATGTCTGCAAAGATCTCATTCTGAAAAAAAAACTGATATTCTCCTCTTCGGGTCTTTCATCGTCGAATTACAGTGTTCTCACAGCGTGTACATGGGGTATCTGCTTTCCTGTCACATATTTCAGCTTATCGTCGAAACTTAATAGCGCAACAGCGCATTTGATTATCCTGGCTAATGCTATTTTTGACATCTCTCCGTCTGGCGCAAAGAGGTACTGCATAGGTTGGGTACTGATCTGTTTGTAGAGTGAGCTAGCATTCCATAAATGCTTCAGTCGTGTGACAACAAATACGATTGTCAAAGTATCTCCTTCTCTTTTGAAGTACTTACTCACAGCTGATGATAGCTTTCTTGAAATCGCTGGATGTTTTTCTTCTGCGGAAACCACGCTGACTGTCTGCTCTGAATGATCGCTGGTCACATTCATTTCTTTGCCTAGGGAGTAGGGCTGCACGATCGGTTCTGAGCAGAGTTCTTGATTGGTATTCTAAAAGCACATGTTGTGCTGGTCTGTGACCAATCTATGCCTTGACTTCATAAGTAATGAAGTGGGATCATCTTGGTGACAAAGTTCGGAATCATTTGACCGTAAAGTTTGCCAGTCCTCAAAAAGATTGAAATTATTTGTGTTTTGCGGATATCATGGTGCTTCCAATGTTTTCAACAAGTCAATGATCAGGCTTGATTTCCTCAGCTAACACTGAAAAGTCTAAAAACGAAACAGTTGTGAGGGGTTAAGAGTTTGATTAGGTCTCATTAATGATGAATTTTGTTTTCTCTGAGTGGTTCTTTGACTGTTGTCATACGCCTTTTGTGTTGCTCGCGTTAATTTTTTTGTAGACGAGCGTCTTGGAACAAATGATGCCTTTGATTCCTTTGAATGTGTTCTCGATGAATTTCTGAAGGATCGACATACAGTGCTTCAACTTTCGAGATAGTCAACACAGCTTGAACAACCCCTGCTGGGTGTTGATTGTTCACACTTCTCTGGGGCTGCAGTAGTTTCGTGTCATCTCGCTCAAGTTTCTTGTCGGCGGAACAAGATTCCTCGTTTTCGAGGTTGCTTGCACTCCACATTGACTGAGGAAAAAAATTCGTCCCTTGAGGGTCTGTGGTATTCTCTCTGACTGCAACCTTGTCATTTTTCTTCTCGACAGCGGGCGGGAAATTTTCGAACGAAAATGTGGAGCAATTTTTTCAAAATTCTCGGGCCGAGTTCTGCGAAACGAAATCTCCTCACAGCGTCCACATGCAGTATCTGCTTTTCTGTCACATATGTCAACTTATAGTCAAATCCTAGTAGCGCAATAGCGCATCTGGTTATTCTGGCTGAAGTTTTTTTTTATTATCTCTCCGTCTGGCGCAGAGAAATACTGCAAGGGTTGAGTACTGATCGGTTTGTAGAGTGAACTGACATTACATAACTGCTTCAGTCGTGTGAACACAAACACGATTGCCAAAGTCTCTCGCTCTTTTTTCGAGTATTTAGGCACATCTGATGATAGCTTTCTTGAAATCGCTGGATGTCTTTCTCCTGCGAAAACCACGCAGACTGTCTACTCTGAAGGATCGCTGGTCACAGTCATTTCTTTGTTCAGGGAGTAGGGCTGCACAACTGGTTTTGAGCAGAGTCCTTGATTGGTATTCCAAAAGCACTTGTTGCGCTGGTCTGTGTCCACTCTATGCCTTGTATTCATTAGTATTGGAGTGGGATCATCTTAGTGTCAAAGCTCGGAATCATTCGTCCGTAAAGTTTGCCAGCCCACAAAAAGATCAAAATTCTTTGTGGTTCGCGGATATCTTGGTGCTCCCAATGCTTTCAACAAACCTATGATCAGGTTTGATTTAATCAGCTAACACTGGAAAGCCAAAAAACGAAACAGTTGCTGGGTTTTAAGAGTTTGGTTTGGTCTCATTATGATGAATTTTGTTTTCTCTGAGTCGTCGATTGATTGTTGTCATTCGCTTGTTGTGTTGCTCGCGTGATTTTCTTTTGCAGACGAGGAGGTCGTTTTGGAAAAAATGATGCCTTTGATTCCTTTGAATGTGTTCTCGATGAAATTTTGTAAGATTGACGAACTGTGCTTCAACTCTTGAGGTAGTTGACACAGCTTGAACAGTCCCTTATGGGTGTTAATTGTTCACACTTCTCTGGGTCTGCAGTAGTCTCGTGCCACAGTAGTCTTGTGCCGCAGAAGTCTCGTTTCATTTAGCTTAAATTTTTTGTCGGGGGAACAAAATTGCTCAATTTCAAGATTGCGTGCACTCCACATTGACTGAGTAAAAAACTCGTCCTTAGAAGGTCTGCGGTTTTCGTTCTGCTTGCAGCCTTGTCTTTTTTCTTCTCGAAAGCGGGCATGGAAATTTTTCTAACAAAAATGTCGATCATTTTTTTAAAATTCCGGGGCCGAGGTCTGCGATTCATGTGTCGACCGAAATCGGTCGTAAAAGTGGATTTTCTGCGATCGAAATTCCATCATACCGCAGAAACGTGAGTCTCACAAAGTTGCGACATAGCTAATTTGGGTTGCACAAAGTCGCAACATAGCTAGTTTGAGTCACTCAAGGTAACAACACGGCTTAATGGGGGCGCAAAAAGTCACAAAATAGCTAAATTGGGTCGCGCAACGTGGTAGAATAACTAATTTGGGTCGCACAAAATAGCAACATATCTTGTTTGGGTCGTGCAATGTTGCATAAAATTTTTTCGACAAAGTTGCAACACACCCATTTTGTGTCAAAATAGTAGCAACATACCCAGTTTGGGTCGCAACAGAACCATTTTGATTTGCAATGGTCGTAACATGAGTCGTCGGCCTCGACCCGGGTCACAATATGGGTCGCGCAAAGTCGCAACAGGGGTCGCGCAAAGTCATTACATAGGTCGTGTAAAGTCGCAACAAGGATCTTAGAGCTGTAAGCATTTTCTTTTCTTATATTAATCCTAGAGAATCCTGCAAATTGATGTATTTAATCTCTAGTTTGTAAGACAGTTTTCATAGCATTGAGACTTAAGTCTGTACTATGTCTACTTGCCTCAGTTAACTTGAGTCTAGAGTCAGCTGATCTTAACTCCGCGATGAACTTCACTAGTATCATCTCGTCCTCCGCATCACATCAGCGGTTTTTTTTAAATTACTGAAACGTTACTTTACCGAGAGGTTTTACGCAATCTTTTATGAAAGTCGTCGTCAGACTCTTCTTGATTCGAAACTGTCGGTAGGAAAATGGCTCCTTGAGCAATGACCACATGTTTTTGGGTCTCGTGCCACAGTTGGGATCTCATTGAGAATCATCTCGCTCAGGCTTTTTGGCAAAACAAGATTCTTCGATTACAAGATTGCTCGCTCTCCACATTGACCGAGGAAGAAATGCGTCCTTTGGAAGTTTGTGGGAATCACTTTGTCTGTAGCCTTGTCACTTTTCTTCTCAGCGTGCTTTCTTCATCTGAGAAATTTTAAGAATAATTCTTTCAATTGCCAGTCTGGACACCACCGTTGTGGATCGGCGGAAGGCAGGAGACTTGTTATGAGACCTGAAGGAATTTTTCACCAAAATTAGTTTTAATCTAAACAGAATCGAATCCATGGATAGCATTGATAACTTGCATGAAAATACACCATGGTTGACACATTGTGATAGTTAGGTAAATTCGACTGATAAAAAAAAGACAGCAATAAACATAGAATCACTTGTGAACTAATTTAATACGCTTCAACAGATCATGTAAATTCAAAAATTTGCCCTCATTAAGTTTTATGTTACGAATTTTTTGCTTCGTTGATTTCTCAGGTCATCACAATGTGTAAGAAGCCAAAAACTGGAAAAGCTTGTGGATGCCAAGTACCAAATTGAGCAGTGGTCGAAGTTTTTTGAGAGGTTTCTTAACACATCTAACAAAAAGAAACTTATATGAAATCCAGCGTCGAGTGTTTTCATCTAAATTGAAGCAAGATTTGAGCTATTTGAGCGGTTGTTTAGACAATTGCACTCAAAATGTTGCTTCATAATAAGCGTTTTTAGCGGTTTTGAGCGCTTTTTTAAGATAAACCGCTCGAAAATCTTTAAAATCTTGTGTGGTTTTTGAGCAGTGTTCTTAGATAAGCCAATCTGAATCGGTTGAAACCGCTCATTAAGAAGCAATGTTTTGAGCACGATCATCTAAAAATAACCTCTCAAACCGCTCAATTTTTGCTTCAAATTAGGCGAACAACCTCAACTTGTGAAGACCGCGGGTATTCCATCATACCGCAGAGGCTTGAGTCTCACAAAGTCGCAATATAGCTTCTTCATTTCGCAAAAGGTCGCAACATAGCTAATTTGGTCGCACAAAAGGCAAAATACCTTGTTTGGCTCGCGCAAAGTCGCATAATTAACCTCATTCGAGTCTCAATTGTAGCAACATACCCTATTTGGGCCGCCATGGTCGCAACATAAGTCCTCGACTTCAATCCGGGTCGCAACATGTGTCGCTTAAAGTCGCAACATAGGTCGCGCACAATCATAACATGGGTCGCGTCAAGTCGCAGGATGGATCTTAAAGATGGATCCTAGAGCTGTACTTTTTAAATAATAACCGTAGAGTTTCCAACGAAATGATGTAATTACTTGCTAATTTGCCAGACAGCTTTCATAGCAATTACACTAGAAGTAGCTTTCACAGCTTTCATAGCGATGAGCGTTTTTTAAAATTAATTGCGATCAAAATCTTGCGTCATAATGAGCTCTTAAAAACCCCTCTTAAAAACCGCGCAAAATTTGAAAAGTTTTTCAGCAATTTTTCTAGATAAATTGCTCAAAAACCGTTCAAAAGCCACGCAAGATTTAAACAATTTTTCGTATAAACAGCTCAAAAACGTTCAAATTTTGCGCGGTTTTTCAGCGGTGTCGCAACATAGCTAACTTGGGTCGCGCGCAAAGTTGTAACATAGCTAATTCGGGTCGCACAAGGTCGCAACATATCTTGTTTGGGTCGCGCAAAACGCATAAAACTTCTTTGGTCGAGCAGAGTCGCAACATAACCATTTTTAATCGTAATGTTAGCAACACACACAGTTTGAGTCGAATTTGTCGCAATGTACTCGTTTTGAGTCCTATTGTTTGCGACTCATGTTGCAACCAAAACAGGTTGTCGGAATGGACTTTCTGCTACCAAAATTCTATCATTCCCCAAGAGGCTTGAGTCGCACAAAACGCAATCCAACTCATTTGGGACGCGCAAGGTCCCAAAATAGCTAATGTTGGTTGCACAATGTCGCAACATGGCTCATTTTGGTCGCGCAAATTCGGAATATAGCTAGTTTGGTTCGCGCAAAGTCGCAACAGAGCTAATATGGGTCGCAAAAAGTCGCATAATTGCTAAGTTGGGTCGTGCAAAGTCACAGCAAAGCTAATTTGAGTTGCGCAAAGTCACAACATTGCTAATATGGGTAGCGCAAAGCCGCAGCATAGCTAATGTGGGGGGTCGCGCAAAGTCGCAACAAAGCTAATTTGTGTCGCACAGAGTCGCAAAATATCTTGTTTTGGTCGCGCAGAGTAGCATAGTTTTTGTTCGGTTGAGAAAAATTGGCAAATACCATTTTGAGTCGCAAAGGTAGCAATGTGCCCAATTTGGGTCGCAATGGTAGAAACAGAACCATTTCGAGTCGCAATGGTTGCAACATAAGTCCCCGATCTCGACCTGGGTCGCAAAATGAGTCGCGCAAAGTTGCATCATGGGTCGCGCAAAGTCGCAACATGGGTCGCGCAAAGTTGCAATATGGGTCGCGCAAAGTCGCAACATGGGTCCCGCAAAGTCGCAACGCGGGTCGAGCTGGTCGAAATATCATCAGACCGAAGTCAGTCGAGCAGAGAATTTTTTCAGACCGAACACATGCATCTATTTTTGGTCTGATTTTCAAACAAGGGTCAAACTATTTTCGAATCAGGTTCAAACTAAGGTCGAATCAGAAAAAAAATTTATTAGGTTTTGAAGATTTGCAAAGATGGGCGCTTTTACGTACAAGAGTTTCCACGATTTCAAAAAAAGTTTCGACCTTACTGAAGACCATTCCAAATTTTGCTCTTGGTCTTTTTGCTCTTGACTCTTGGTCTTTAAACTAATTTGTAATTAAATTGACTAATTATGGTTATTGCAAAGTTAATTGAAGTTATAAAAATAAAGAGCACAATGAAGTTTTAACAGTCAATGAAATTGTGCGCTTAAATAAAACTCATCAGAAAAAAAAACAAGGTAGAAAAAAATTAAAAAATTCTGATGATTATAAGTCTTAAAGCAATTTTAGACAAACAGAGAAAACAATTAGAGTAGTTATGATCACAGAAAAGGAAAATGAAATTCTGAAATGAAATTCCACAATGAAATTTTAACAATCAAAGAAACATTGCGCAATACTGATAACCATCAGAATAAGAATCAGAATAAAAACAGAAAAAATGTCTTAAGTAAGCGCCTTTGAATCAAAAAAAATTAAGTAGCAATCATCAGTTTAGGGTCTAAAAATGATGAAAAAATATCACGATTACTGAATACAAAAAAAATTCTCTAGAAAAAAAATAATCAACAATTTGGATAATTGCCACTTCATTGGATTTTTAGGACAATAAAAAACGTTATAAGAATCGAAAAACAAGCTGGGGAAAAATGTAATAAAAAACGAACAGTCTGATCTCGATTATTATAGAGCTACAAGTTTCAAATTTTTTTTATGATTATCAGTTGGAAGGCAATTTCAGGCAACCAACTGAAAGATATTGTGAATCAATATGTCAATGCTCAATTTTCGAAACGCGTAGACGTTCACTGGGCCGCAAAAATCGGGCTACAAAAAAGCGCTCTCAAGCAAACAAATTGCTTTTCAGCGACGCACGTTTAGGCAAGTTAACATTTAAAAGATATCATAAAATCTTGTAAGATGGCACTTGTAGACGAAAAACTAGCAAAAACAACAAAGTTGCAAATACTACAAATAATTAAAACACAGACATGCTGAGCACATGCCTATAACTGAACTTAATAATTTGAACACTGAGACAAAGCGGAGCTTCGTATCATTCGCGATACAACTCAAGCGCATCATTGTAAGCTAGCAAACAGTTATGAATTGGAAATAACAAAACCGAAAAACAAAATAATGAGAAAAACTAATGATTTAAAAAAGCATTCAAACCACAACTAAACTACCATTTTCAAATAAGCTTTTAGAATTTACTGAACGGCCACTAAGTCGACGAAAAACTGGAGAACGAAAAGTGGCCAAAAAAACATAGATGAAACCACTTAAGCCGAATAAGGCTTTTAGGGCAGAAAAATGAAAAGTAAAACCAAGAAATGCATACAACATCGAGGCCAATAATTTTAAAAATTACGGTTGTAAAACAAGAACACTCGCATTTTTGATGAAACTTGCTGCAGCACAATAAAATTCACCAAAGTGGCAACTATGCCGACAAAACATAATCTGACAAACGAGAAAGTGCGACAGTACAAAGGCAAATCATTACATGTAGGCTTAAATGTTCAAAATAAAGCAACTTCGCTCTTTCCTTAAACTGACATAGCCAACTGACAGTTGTTGGAAATGAGTAATGAACGAAAAAAAAAACAGAGAAAAGTACGAATAACCAATTTTCGAATTTTAAAGAAAAAACAAGACGCCCTTCATGCACGTCGAATTTAAGAACAATTTATGTGGGACATTTGTTCGATAGTATTACTCATTTTAAGAAAACTGAAAGAATAGGTAATTTACTTTTATTCCGCTGGGAAAAATTCCACTTCCGGAATTAAATTGCACGTTTGATGATGGAGTTTGACTTCCTAATGGCAAAAAATTGAGCTGAGGATGAAAAAAATGAAGCAAAAGAATCAAGGCTTCTTCCCCAACAACAAAAAAACGAGCTTAGGATTTGTCCATAATATGAAATTGTTTTATAATCATTTTTTTATAGTATGAAATTGTATGATCAGTTTTTTTTCCATAAAAGAAAATTTTAAAAAATATATTTTTTTGAAATTTTGTGTTTCATCCGAAACACTAAGCAAAGATTTTTTGTCATAAGAATACATAGAGTGCAATTGGCAGTTACCACGTAGATAATCTGGAATTATGAAATTATAAACCAAAAATGTTATTTTGTATATGACTAGGTAATTTTTAGTTTGAATATTTCGGTTGCTGAGAAAAAGGCTAGTTTTTTTTCAAATTTATTTATATCTTATGTAACAAAAAAAAGAAACAAAAAATTATAATCTGTTTTAAAAAAGCACTCTTTTGTGATATTTTGATTTTTGTGCACAAATCATCCTGGACTACGTTATAAAAGCAAAAGTCAACTTTTGCATGCGAAATGTTTTTTTTTCGTGAAATTTATATTTGAGCACAAAAGCAAGTTTGCAACCAAAAAACGATTAAATGTTTTTACCTGAAAATTGTGTTTTGTTTTTGAAAGAATGCATATAATACAAATTTTATATGTTAAAACCATATAAGCAATTTTTTCCGACCGAAAAACAAAATTATGTTTTTGATTGTCAAAATGCCTTCTATCTCAATTATAATTAATAAAATCTATTTTAATTGACCAAGACACTTTTTTTGGTGACTTTTGAAAATTTAATTTTTTGCTATGACAAAATGTTTATCTTTTAATTTTCATACACGAAAAAATCTTGATACGCATTTTTTATCGAAAAAATTATATCATTTTTTTAATGACCAGAAAGCTTCAAAAGAGGCAACTAGGACAAAAATGTTCATTAAAAAACTTTTTTATTTATGAAACTGTTCGATAAGCATTTTCTTCTATGGACGTCAGTCTGGGCTTGAGATAATCATTGCAAACGCGTAAGTAGCGCATGAAAATTGAAAATTTGAAAGGAACAAGAAAGTTAGTTCAAAAAAAACTTTGTGAATTTATTCGGAAGTTTTTTTTACCGCTTGTTAATCCAAACAAGATTTTGTATTGCAGAAACATGGAAAAATAAAATCTCACCATTTTGCTCGAGATGCATAAGTTTTAAATTAATCTGAGATTTTGTTTTTTTCAAGGTTATTTCAGACCAGAAAATTTCTATTTCATATCAAATGAAAAAGAAAAAGAATAAAAGGATACAATTAAAAAGGATAAACGGGTGAAAGTGAATTAGTCTAAAATTAAAACAAAAAAATTCAGAGAGCATTCTTTCCTACGGAGAGAATGGCAAAGTGAAGGTCATGAGTTAGCAAGTTACGTAAAAATTGCAGTAAGTGCAAAATAAAGTGAGAATCTTATCATTCCTCTAAGCAGGAAAAAATTTAAATTGTACAATTAACTAATTACTAACTAACTGCAACCTTTCTCACCTTTTTGTGGAATAAATTTGAATTTGCTACACCGGTAGTGTACTGGAAATAAGCTAACAAAACTGATTCAGTACGATTAATGGCTCTTTAAGGGTATTGCAAAATTGTTACCTAAGGTAGAATATCTGTTATCCGACGGATATGGTCCAATGTAAGGGGAAAAATAAATCGTAAGCTTGATGTAGTAAAACAATTAACTGCATTGAAGAGAAATAGGGTACATTATAAATTTAACTATTCCGAAAAATTACTGTGTTGAATATATGAAACTCAAAACTATAAATTTGAGTTAAGGTGACGGGATAAAGGGTGTGAGCTTGTGTTTGAAGAAAAACGGAAAAAAAATAGCACCAAAGCAAAATATGAACGGATTGTTATCATTTACACTTACGATAACAGTTTGAAAAGTTCTCTAACACTATGTTAAAAAGTTCGCTATCAAGTTCTGATTGTTCTTCGAAAATATCAACCGCCATTCTTAGGGATTCGTCCGTTGACGAGGAAGAGATTTGATCAGGTATGGAGGATTCGGAATCGATCGCCACGACTTCCAAAGGAATATCATTGTTGTTATGGTCCCGTTTGTCGGTATCGCAGTTTTCTAGGATGATCAGGTTTGATGCCGAACCAGAGGTCACTTGGGGTAAATCTACAACATCTTTAAAGAATCTTTTGCCATAGAACTTTGGTGGACCTACAATTCTACTAGACCGTCGAATAATAGTTTAAAACCTTACCAGGATTATTTGAGGGTTTGGTTGCAGAAAAAATCTCATCGGCTGGAGTGGATTGCTTTTTGCCCTGCGGTGTGGGTTCTGTCTTCGCTGGAATGATGCTTATTGGGCATTGAGTTTGTTGGTCGTCTGGTTTGTTGGTCGTTATTTGTTGGTCGTCTTCTGGGCTAGTGATGTCCTCTAAAATCTCAACTTTAATGTTATCGTTGGATTCACAAAAATTACGAGTGTTCTCTTCTTGGTTAGAAGTTTTTAATGAGTCGAAAATAAATTGTTCCCTGGCTACATCTTTACATGAGAAGCCTCCCGCTATCCATTCCAAGTCACTAATAACCGAAATAATGGAATGAGTAAACATAGATTCGTCTGAAGCGAAGTAACCTGGAGGTGTTGTTGTCTTTTTGGACCGGAGTGGTTGTCTCCGAGTAGCTTTTGAAGATGGTTTCGGCACACGTGTCTTTGTCATATTGTCGGATGATCCCAGTTCAATCTGATGTCGGGTCCTGAGAGGTGGCTTTCGGGGTTTGATTTGTCGTCTTCAGTTATCGCGTTCCGACTTACTTCAACATTAGGGTTAGGAAAGTAAGGAAAAAATTTTGCCTTTAAAAGATCTAAAGATAAGCGATTTTGATTTAGAATTAGCGATATCCGATTTTCGAATTATTTTACCGTCGGATAATTCTACTGTTGAAGTAGAAAAATTTATGATCTTTTTGCTTAGTTCCCGATAAAATGAGTCTCCGTTGATGCTCCTGCTCGTTTTCCGTCAGGTTTCACCTTTAAAAGGACTCTGCAGTCAATTGTTTTTGATTCTTCTATTAAAATGTATTCTGAAGGGAGAGCATTTGATTTTCAATTGGCAAGAGGATCGTAAGTTCCAGATAATTTTTGATACGGCGTTTTGTAATGTACATTTTTGTGTATCTTGGGCCATGGCTAACAATTTGATTTTTACAGTCTATACAAGTTTTTCAACTAATCCGTTTGAACGATGGTCTCCTATTGTACAAAATATTATTTTAATTTTAATTGAATCACATAATATTTTAAATCGTTCACCTGTAAAACAAAATGCGTGGTCGACTTTAATTGAACAGGGTATGCCATGTAAGAATATATAATCTTGCAGAATTTCGATAACTGTTTTTGAAGAGGTAGATGAAGTAATTTTTGCCGATAGAAAATTTGAAAATCGAGCGATGCAAAGTAAAATTATTTGCTTGACCCCCAATAGGAATCTAAAGGTCCAGCGAAATCTAGGTTAATTTTTTCATTTGGTTCTACTAGGGGTGGAAGTTCACTGATCTGCGAAATAGGAATTATACTTTCCAAAACCTTACCCGTCGTAGTACATGCTGAGCAGTTTATGCCGTGAAAGTAAATTTGCCTGTTAATATGGGTCCACAAGATGTTTTAGGCCAAATACTTCATTCCAATTTGACCAGGATGGGTTTCATGGAGAGTCTTCATCATCGCATTTCTCAGGGTAAAACGTATAACAAGTCTGCCATCCATGTACAATAATCCATCGGATTCGTGTAATTCTCTGGTAGAGTGCTTGAAGTAAGGGGAGTTCGCATTAATCGTTCCAACTTTGTTTTGAAGTGCTTCTAGGATAGGGCTCAACATATGGTCGTCTTCAGTTAGGAGAGCTTCAAGGTTGGCATTAAAAAGAGTTTTTAAAACCAAGGGACGATCGGGCAACTTCCAATTTTCACGGTATCATTTACAAGATTCTGGTAATCTTTCAATGAAGGGAAATCTAAAGATATTGAAATACCGGAGGTAGACGGGTTAATTACGATTATATTGTTTTCCATATTAACAGTATATACAGTGTTTCTATCTACAGATAAATAAATTAATCTACAATTGAGTGTTAAGAAATAAAAAAATGCAGGGTTAGAAATAGAAATAATTAAAGAACTTGTATTAGAATAAGCCGCAGGAATGCAATTTGAGGTACAAAATTCAGCTCTATAGTGATTAGATGAAAAAATTGGAAAAGTCGAGTTAATCAGTTTTATTACTGATGCTAGAAGGTAAATACGTAATTTTGTGTAACCCGACATTTCCAAATATGAACCAATGGCTAAGCAGGTCTTTCTTTGTTTCTACGACGGATTGGTTAATTTAATAATTTTTTTCATATTCGCTCCTACAAATTCTTCGTCATAATGCAATATCGCTTTAAATTTTTTCCGGATGGAATTCATGAAATTAAGTCAGTATAACCCATATCTTTTCCTGCGAGTTGTTTGATTGTAAAGTTAAAAAGTAGTAATCTATCCACCCATCTTGTTAGTCTGCTATGATACGGTTTATTTCCGTGGTTTGTCGACAGGGCTGAAAGCAATGCTTTATGATCTGTGATTACTTCAAAATCTGATCCATAAAGGTAATTTTTGTAGTGTTCAACAGCCCAGACGACTCCTAACAGTTCAAGTTCGTTGATAGAATATTTTGACTCATGGGGGTTTAAGAACCGTGAGGCAAAACAAAACGTTTTCCAATCACTCCCGTAG
This sequence comes from Symsagittifera roscoffensis, assembly GCF_963678635.1. NCBI lineage: Eukaryota > Metazoa > Xenacoelomorpha > Acoela > Convolutidae > Symsagittifera > Symsagittifera roscoffensis. Next base: position 28,813,783 of record NC_087069.1, on the reverse strand, counting down.
AGTTGTTCAAACGAAGCCACCAACCCATTATGTGAAGCGTCTGCCTTTACTCTAGTTTACGTTTTACGTCAAAATGAGTAATTTCCGTGAGGTTGATGATTTCTGGTTTGATTTTTTCAAATGCATTTTTATGGTTCGAATTCCACTGGAAGATCTATTTCCTATTTAGCAGGGTCTGAGTGGGCTTCCTAAGGAAGCTAAATTCGGTACAATTTTAATGTACTGATTTATAGATCCAAAAAATGATCTGAGTTTTTTCAGGTATTTTGGAATAGGTAAGTCCTTCATCGCTTTCGTGTTGTTAAATAAAGGGGAGATTCATGTGTTTGAGATTTTAAATCCCAACCACTCAATTCTGTTTGAAAGAATTTAGACATTGCGAAATTATATTTGTCTAATGTAGATAAAATTTTTAACACAATGTTTTTGTTGTCTAAGAAAGTTCCTTTGGATGCAATTAAAATATCATCCAAGTAGCAATTTGTAAAAGGGATAGAACCTAACGTTGAGTCCATTACTCTTTGAAATTCGTTAGATATATCGCCTAAACCAAAAAAACGTTAAAAACTGATAAGTGCCAGTAATATTACCGTCCACTATATTAAAGTTACATTGGTTGCTGGTAAACTTGTCTAAAGCGAGTTGGCTGTATGCATTTTTTAAACCTAAATTTGTAAACCTCACTTCTCCAACGGAATCATTTGCTATTTGTGCCGCTACAATGTCTACCATTTCGTTGACAATCGGTATCTGGTACTTATTCTTGTATATCTGTTTGTTAATAAACTTTGAATCCAGAGCCAATTTGATCTATTTGTCCTTTTTGCAAGTAATGAAGATTGGGCTAATAAAACGATCTTTGTCGCAGTTTTCTAATTTTTTAATATGTCTTTCGTCTTTTAATCTATTAAGTTCGGTCTTAACTGAATCCAGTAAGTGGAGGGGAACTCGTCTTCCTTGTAGTTGGATGGGTTTTAGTGGTTCGTGAAAATATGTAATTTTCATCTGATTTTTATTTGTCCAATCCGTTGGAATAAGTTTTGAAATGTTTTAGAAATGTTTGTGATTTCTCTATCTGTATCTGTTGGTGAGATAAAATTCATGGACTTACACGACTGGTTTGTCTGGAAGTGTGGGAATTTTTTTCTGTGAAATTTCTATCCCCACTTTGGGTAGGTTGTCATTTCCGAATATGTTCCGCTCGTGTCCCTCGGTCAAAAAGAAGTGACAGTCGTTGTGTGACCAACCGTTGGAGAAGATAGGAAGTATCCTTTTTCCAGAAAAATAAATGGCCTTGTCTGTAAATCCGCAGTATAAATCCTTGGTTGCCTTGTCCACCGGATGAAATTTTAAGTAAGGATCTCGCGTAGTACGTTCTTCTTGAGAAAGCTCACCGGGCTAGCTGAGTCCAATTGTATGTTTAAAATTACTCGATTTTCCTTCCCGAGGCCAATATGCAGTAGTTTTTTCAATTCTTTTCTGTCATCGTCGAAGATTGTAGTGATATTTAATACAAAGTAATCGTCGTTTTCACTTTGACCCGATTCCAATCATGATTTTGTGACGCCACAGAATTCTCTATTTACATGGTCGCTATTTACATCCGCGTGATCCGACGGATTAAAATCTGTATTATCTACAATTTGGGTATTTACCCTGTTTACTTTTTTGCGACGAGATTTACAAAGTTTGGTAAAATGGCTTTCATATTTACAGGATGTACAAGTTGTAATCTTTGCAGGGCAAGCCGCTAAGTGTCCTTTTGAAAAAGTCCGGCCACTTTCATACAGATGTTATTTCTTTCTGTTTTCAGAGTTGTTTCTCTTTTTACAGTAAAAGTTGTTGTGCGGTCTATGTACAGTTAATCCGTTGGATTTAAAATTATTTGTGTAATTCAAGTGATCTAAAATTCCCTTTTCGTCGATGAGTGCTACTTTCAGTGCTTCTCGTGGGGGTAGAGTTCTGGTTAAGAGTTTCCGTTGGATGTCGTAATTTTTCATGTTGTTAATGAAAGTATCCCTGATCCTTTCTTCCTCTCCCGCGGCTATGTCACATTTTTTGGCTATTTCGGATAGGGCTCCCCAAAAATGTTCGAGAGACTCTCTGTCCCGTTGTTTTCGATTTAACAATTTAAGACGTTCGAATGTGACATTTGTCTTTCTGACGAAAACGGTTGCTAGGAATTCCCAAAACTCTTTATATGAAATTTGAAGGATTCTTACCTTTGTAAATTTTTGTCCGAAGATTCTTTTTCCTTCGTTTCTTAGTGCAAGATACAAGATTGATCGTAATTTTTTATCGGCAACTTCCATTCTCATTCCATTATATTTCTTGGTTTCTGTTTTAATGGATGCCGTTTCCTCTTCATCGTAACGTCTTTGTTCTTGTATATTCCTGTCTGTTCTTAATTTTCATAGGTTTTCCGATTCGTTGTTCGTCGGATTTTCCCAAGTTGGAGGTTGGGGATGATGTCTTTCCGAAGAATTTCTTAAGTTTTCGATATCTATGTTTTCTTTAGCGATAATAGCTAAATGAAACAGATCGCTCCAGTCCTCCCAAGGAATTTATGGATCTACAGTTTGGTTCTGCCAAAATGGAGGTATTCCTCTCACGTTAGATTCGTTGTTTGACTGAGCCATGATAAAAAGTTACTTTGTTGTAGCTAAATCTACTTTATACAATTAAAAAGAATAAAAGGATGAAAATTATTTAGTCTAAAGTTAAGACATTAAAAAGTGAGAGAGCATTCTCTCCGACGGAGAGAATGGCAAATGAAGGTCATGAGTAAGTGACCTGTTAGCAAGTTACGTAATAGTTGCAGTAAGTTCGAAATAAAGTGAGAATCACATCATAATTGATGAGATATCTTGTCAGTTTGGACAATGAGTGAATGAGTTTCTGTAATACAACACCTGTCAAAACCAATTTTAATTCAACTTAATTTTGTTATCCTGCCTGAAATGGTAACTGGAAAAAAGTCAATATTTCCCAGTTGTTCTTGGCTTTACCAAATTTCATGTTTTCGGATGAAGAGTCATCGCTTTGTATGTGGGCAATAAAGTCCATGTTTCTCCTCGGCTGAAAAGGTCTCAAACTTTTGGCTGTTTGATTCGTGGACTCTTTTTTTTGAAACTTAAGCCCATCAGTGTTAAGTTGAACAATTTACTCTCATATATCATTCGTTGGTTCAATTAACCATCTATCTGCTCGCGTTTATTTCCCATAGTTTTATCTTCTCGAAGTTTTTTTTCTGGCTTTTCAAAGATTTCATCCTCCTCAGGTGCTTCAGTCGTATCAATTTCTCCTGCTTCCATAAGAGAATCTTCTGGCCACTCCTTCTTTGTTTTTTCTTCCACTTTATCTTGCTTTTTAGCCTAAAATAACACGATTGTTAGAAGCAAAAACACGTTTGTTCGTTAGTAGGATTTCATACAACTACTCAGGAGCGGAATTAGGGGGGGGGACGGAGTACCCCGCCTCAGTGATTCGGCCCACTGCCGACCCAAAGAAATCCAGTTTTGGCCGACGAAGCCTGAAATTTTTCTAAAGCCGCCTTCGGCGCTAATGAATAGTCATTTTGAGGGGGGACTAAACCGAGCTTAGGGAGAGCTCGAAAAGTCAATTCCATTACGAGGCCAAACTGTGCATTTTGTGCATTGTAAGCGAATTCCGTCGGAGAAAAGGAATCGATCAAGGTCGTAACATCAAAATAAGTTATATAAACTTGCAATTAATTGAAATAGTAAAATTCTTCAATTCACATCATTACCCTTGATAGGAAAAAAAATAAATACGAAATATAAGGTAACTGACCTTTTTCTCCCCTTAGAGGAAGCCGAAGGAAAATTTTTGACTAAATATATTATACATGCACCAGGTTAGGCACTATGAGATGTTGGCAGAAACAAAAGTCGATAAAATCAGTTAATCTAAATTACTAACTGAGTTGGCGAAGAAAATCCAACGGAATAGAGAACCGAAGTGTTACGTTTAAAGTAACAGGAGAAATTTCATGCAAAAGGAAAAAAGGTAGCAGTAAGGGTTCAGAGTATAAACCTTAGAAAAATTTAAGCAATTTAAAGACAATTTACGTCAAAAATACTGAAGCTAGTTTTTCTCTTCTTCGATGAGTTTTTGGAGTTCCGCATTAAATAGTTTGCTATCTAAATCTCCGACTTTGTTGAAGTCGTCCAAGGCTATTCTCAAGGATTGGTCGGTAAAACAGAGGGAGAGGAGACCGGCTGAAGATGTATCCAATAAATTCAAAAAAGGGTAAATTGAAAGAAAGAATCGAACTTGTTTGTCCATTTTACATTGAACAGTTGTCAATAAAACCATTGTCGTTCAAAGATCCAGTAATACAAACAAGACTGTTCGTATCAGGGCGAAGCCCTGAAAGTTCCGACTGCGTTTTAACGTTTATGGAGCAAGCAGTAATAACATAACCAACATAAGAAAAATTGAATTAAATAAAATAAAATGAAAAAAAAGTTTCTAAAATTTCTAAAGTTTCCTATGCTTCATTTTATCAAATAGATGGGTCAGCAATATGTTGGACCTATCTCCAAATCGTATCCCTACACACAGCTGCAAAAATATTAGAGCAGTATTGATTTCGTCTGATTCAGTTTCATTTGACGCTCAATTTTTAAATAGCCATTTTGACGGAATTTTTCTATGTTTTTCAAAAAGTATTTATGTCTTATGTTTAAATCTGAAACGATGTTTTTACCTGTGCTCATTTTTTGTTAAGTTATGGGGGTTTGAATACTGCCATTTTGGCCAATTTGGGACAATTAACGCGCAATATATTTCGCGCTATTAACGCGCAAGCGAGATATAATCCGTCCTAGAAATCGTTCCAAATTAGTTCAAAGAAGCTTGTATGCTAAATTTATTTGTGAGTAGGAGAGAAATCTATCACTTTGTGCTTAATATGATGTGTGGTACGACGTTTTTACAAAAAATCTTAATTTTTTTTGAATTTTTTTTTTAATTTTATTTAATTACATTCAATTGTTTCAGGTTCTCACTGCTCCATAGACCTTAAAAGGCAGTCGAAATATTCAGCGTTTCGCCCTGATAGGAGCAGTCGTGTTGTTATTTGAAGTCAGTTTGAGGGTACTGCGAACATCGCAACAAAACACAACTCACAGCTAAAAGCATCTCGGAAAGCGACAAATCGCAAGGTTTGCGTAGCGGCGATAACCGGCTCTAGTTTTCGTAATAAATCATACTTCGTTTGCAAGCTGGCAACATGTTGGCGCGGCTGCGGCTGTGAGTATAGTGCAACTTTTCAATTAACGCGAGTTGTCTTTTATTGCGAATAATTTTTCATGGCACATTGTGTAAAGCAATTTGACTTCTGACTTTAGCTTTTTTTTTTATTTCCCGGTAACGCCAGGTTTGCTGGTACCTACTTTATGAAAATTAGCCATTGTGAAAATTGGCCATCGTGACTTATCACATGCAAGTTCTTGTGACGTTGTAATTAGTAGATGTTTGAGGTATAACAAAATTTTTAAAAGATATTCTTGCCATAATCTGGCACTACAATTAGGGCGCCTTCAGTTTTTGTTTTCCTTGCTTAAAAAGGTCAAATTATCAATTACAGCCGAACTTGTGGCCCATTTATGAGCAAAATTGTATTGCCGCATCTCCATAGTAACTCTTGTTTTGAGAAGTAGAAAACACTGTCATAATATCGACAAAATTGATTAAACGAGAATGATTTAATTGGAGCATCACTTGTGAATTTAAATAAATGTATATAGTAGTTGTATCCTCCTCCCTCTCAGGGATTCGACCCCCTGCCGACCCAGAGGGTACCCCCCCCCCCTTTGTACTAATTTCAGATATCCATTTTTGGCTGACTGACCCTAAAATTTTTCTAAAAGCGACTTCGGCGTCAAATTATACTGAATTTGAGGAAGAGCGCGCGCCAAAAAAAAATCATTTCCAAAGAGTCCCCATTTTGGCCTGTTTATTTTTCAAACACTTACATGCAGCTTAATTCAGACAAAATTGACTTTTTAACTGGCCCTTTTTGACAGAACTATTTCAAGTCATTCTTAGGGTTTTGATGGTCTGAGCTTAAATTTGAAAAGATATTTCACTTTTACTGCAAACTTATGGGAGTTTAGAGATTGCCATTTCGATCAATTTGGGACAATTAACGCGCGATATGTTTCGCGCTACCAACGCGTAAGCGGAGATTCAATCCAATATAGAAATCGTTCCAAATTCGTTGAAGAAAACTAGATTGTCATAACTGATTTGTTCATATGAGCAAAATTTCTCACTTTCTATTTTATATGGTGTGTGGGGGATTCTTTCGAAAAAAAAATCTCGAGTTTTGAAAAAAAATCGATTTTTTATTACATTTAGTTTTTTCGCGTTATTACTGCTCCATATGCCTTGAAGGGCATTCGGAACATTCGGGGCTTCGCCCTGATACAAGCAACCTTGTTATATTTTAGAGACCTAGTAATTCTAGTAATTCAAAAGGCTCTTTTTCCTTTTCCCTCCTCACCAAACACGAGCATCAATTTTTTGGTCTAACGAGCGGTTTTATAAGGTTGATTATAGATACCAATTATGTTTGTCATGGCCTAATTAGTCTGCATGTCAATTTTCATGACAATCGGACAATGTGAGCAGTAATTTTGATTATAATAATTTGCAGGTGGGGGGAAAAAGGAAAAAGAGTCATTCACAGAAGCCATTCAGACAGTTTACACTGTAATGGAACCTTCCGGCTAGCACTTTTGAAAAACTTGTATGGACTAGTATGAAGACTATTTTGAGCTAAGGAAGAACAAATGGAGTAACAATCTGCTCGTATCAGGGCGAAGCCCTGAACGTTCTGACTGTCTTTTAAGCTACATGGAGCAGTAATAACATGAGAAAAATAAATGTAATAAAAAATATTTAAAAGTTGAGATTTTTTGTGAAAATTATTCCCCGCACGCCATATTAAGTACAAAGTTATAAATTTTGCTCTATGTAACAAGTCAATAGTAACATATAAACTTCCCTCAGCCATTTCGAAATGATTGCTAGGACGGATTAAATTTCCGCTTACACAATGAAAGTGCAAAATATATCGCGGGTTGATTGTAACTTAACAGATATATCGCGGGTTACCCAGATAACTTAACAAAAAACCATCACAGATAAATTTTTGTTTGCAAATTTAAGCTCAGGACAACAATCGTTTTCCAATGATATAGAAAATTGTCAAAAATGGCTAAGTAAATTGTCGAAATTTGTCAGAAGAAAACAAACCACCCCGAGCACAAAATTTCTGTTACTTTTGTTAGGAAAGTCGGAACTAACTTGAAATTTTACATGAGTTTTTGTTCAGGAAGTACAGAGAAGGAAAACAACGAAGTTCAGCTCAAAATTATTCGTTGAAATTCGGCACAAACTGAGTAATGTAATCCGTAAGAAAAAACTAAAAACAGAACTTCACTTAGAAAGTTTTTACCAATATTTAATAATTTCACAAAAAAGGGCCTAAGTTTCTGGTATTTTTGAGCTTTTTTATTTTCTAGAATATATAAGGAAAAATTGTACGAGCCCAAGGTGTCCTTCAACCACGCCCGTTTCATGGATGATAGTCGCTGCTCTCTAAAAAAAACCAGTTACTGTTCATAAAAATTACAAAGAATTAAAAGTCGTTCGGGTTATTCAAAGCAGCTGATGGATGCCCACGAGAAACCCGAAACTGTAGAAAAAATCTGACACCTTACAACTTTTTTCTAAGAAAAGTCACTATCTCACAACTCTCTTATAAGAGAAAGTTAACACTCTTAGAGTCTAATTTTGTAAGAAATTGTAAGATATTTATAAGAAAAATTTTAAGATAGCGACCTTTGGTCAAACCAAGTTCTAGCGCAAAAAAGGAATCCTAATTTCTAAAAAAGAATAATGAATCTCTGATTATTAGACAATTTAAACATCAACCAGCACTACTGAATTTTTTTTCTTTGTAAATCACAATTTTTGTTTTTCATTTTGGCGTTGACAATTGAGCAGCTCTTTTCAAAAAAAATGCTTAGAAAACTCCTGCCGAGATAGTTCACTATAAAAATTAGTCCTCGACCGGTCTGCAAATGCAATTTTAATTTTTCACTCATATTTCGGGGTCAATTTGTCTTCAAAGAGCATTAACTTTGGAAAGATCTTGAGCAAGAAAAAATATCTAATCAGTTTTTTTGGGTTAAATTTTTGACGCCTCCTAAAGAAATCCAAATTCCTGCTCGTTATTATTTGGAATTTTTGGTGTTAAAAGTGCCGAAAACATTTGTTGCCAGTAATTTACTAAAATGGATAAATTTGGACTGTCAAAAAAGTAAAACCCCGCAAGTTTTTTAAAACTCGGAAGAAGTTAAGTTCTTTAAACAAATTTTAGTTGATCACCAATATTTCTTTAATAGTTGATCACCCGGTATCGGCAAAAAATCTAAATCAAAGATTAAACCTACCTCGGAATTGTTCATATATGATGCCAAAGTGTTGAACGCTTTGTGACTGAGAGTGTGATTTCTCTTCTGCAAATATGAATTCTCCATTTCTGCTTCCACCAGTTGACAAATTATTCCGATGAGGAGAGCATGTGAGAATATAACTTTTTTCGTGTCCATTTCTGAAACGAACAGTAAATAAAAATTAGGTCTGTATTTTTACTACCACTGAAAGTGGGGAGCATATTTTTTCAGGTGCGCTTTCATTTTTCACTTTTTGTCTATGCAAAAACAGGTACCACAAAATCAAGAAACATTATCGAAATGGGTCAAGTCGCTTATCATAATGAAACCCACCCTATAGTCGTATAGTCGTGTTATGAATGAAATTATAAAAAAATCAAAAAAATTCGCAGCAGTTTAATGTAGTTTCTTGTTTTTTTTTCTGTTTTGCACCCTAAATCAGGTAATGAAACAACCATCAGAACAGGCGCAATGAAATATCAAACTACAGTATTTTTAGTCGTGAGAAAAACTGGTCGAAAAAAGTCGTGTTTAAGTCTATTTTCGAGAAAGCACAGCGAGCGATAAATGAAGTCGAGCATAATTCCAGTATAAATCTAACGTAACTTTACTGTTTTCTATCACATTCTAACAGTTTTTCAATTTATTTGGCCAGCATTAACAAAAAAGTTATTAATTAAGTCCGACAAAATTGAAAAAAAAAAAACAAAAAAAAACATTTTGTCTCCCTAAATACATTTTTTTTTATATTATAAGTGTTATTGGAACAATTCTGCTCTACTTGCACAGCTACCGGCTTCTGACTATATTCAGGGTATCAGCTACCGGCTTCTGACTATATTCAGGGTATCAGCTACCGGCTTCTGACTCTATTGAGGCTATCAGTGTTTCATGGCTAGTGAAAGCTGTTCTTGAAAAGCTTTCCGATTAATTCTTCCGCCAAAAACTGCGCTTAAATTATACTTTTCAACAAGCAAACATACTCAACTTTCCTTTAAAATTGTCATCCTTTAAAATTGTCCTTTAAAATATCAAAATTGTCATCCACGCATGCGCTTTTCAAAAAATTTATTTTTATGAAAAAGCACATTTTGTATTAGACCAAATAGCTTGCCATAGATGGCCAGTCAAAAGGCAGAATGGTCTAAGAGCAGAAAAACAAAAAAATATCATCTTTTATAAGTTAATCGGTTATTTAATTATTAGAAATGTCAATAATACCAAAACAACGAACATTTCATACATAATTTGAGCAATTTAATCAACAATTTTTTTTTAAAAAGTTTGAGCAAAAAACTTAATGAAATTAGTTAATTCATTCATCACTTATTCGTTTTCTTGGTAGTTTTTGAGGATTCTAAAAACTGTTTTATCATTTAGCCGGTATAAACCAATAAAAGTCTTTACTTTTCTGTTTTTCTGCTCTTGAACTCATTCTGCACTTGGAGCATTCTGCTTATTGCTGCGCCCTTGCCATAATTAGCTGGACTAATTTTTGAGCTGCTGATTTGATAGCCTGAAATATACTGCGCTGTACATATCCCAAAATGTCAGTATTCAAACCCCCATAAACTTAGAAAAAATAAACCAAAACATCATAATTTTTGAATTTTCTTTTCAATTTTTTCTAAATCGAAATTGTTAAAATCCCAAAATTTATCTGGATCAAAATCAGCCAAAAAAATTATTTTGTCATTTTGTTTCATGAAATTAGAGACAAAATTTACCCCGATTAGAAAAACTGGAAAAGTGCACAATTTTTGCTTCTGCTGTAAAATGTCTGATAACTAAATAAGACTGCTTTTATCAGGGCAAAACCTTTGATGTTCCGACTGTCCATTAATTAGTCTCGATTAAATTTGGCAAATGAATTATTAACAAACAATGAATTTTTGGCCCCTTTTACCAAAAGGTTAAACTTGGAGTCGTTTCCGCAATTATTACGACCAGTTAATTTGTCTCAACTCAATTTGGAACGATTATAAGTGCGGATAGTATAAGCAAAGTGAGAAATTAACTAAAATCTATTCACTGCTCAAAAAATGAGATTTAGTTCAATTCTACGAGTCTAGCACAACAGCTTTGAACTTTACAAGAACCTCAAAACGCTATTTTTCATCTTTAAAACGTTGCTTTTCAAAAATTTAGGCAAGTTTAGTCCATAAAACGCGTTATTCTTGACAATGCACCATATGGGATTGGCATCCGTTAATAACATCAGCCGGTTTTTGAAATGCATACATTATAAACATGAAAAACGCCTTCAACCGTGTTTTGTTTTTCAACTTTCCTAAACATCAGTTGCAGGCTTAAAACCTATGAAAACGCCAATAAAGATAGTGAGGAAAGATCATGAAGCTCAGAAATTCTTCAATAAAATTTTCAAATTAATCATATTTCACAACATTAAAATAAAATATTGGTTTGAAGACCCTAATTTTACGATTCGGCTTGAAATCCCGCCGGCTTGATGTCCAGCACCCCAATTCTAATTGTTTCGAATATACTCAGCTCTTTTTCCTTTCCCCCCACCTCACACGAGCTTCAATATGTTAGTGTAACGCGTGTCTTACGAGGTTGAGTATGAAGACCAGCTATGATTATCGTGGCCTTATTAGTCTGTATGTAAATTTTCTTAACAATCGGACAATGTGGTCAACAAATTTTCATGTAAAAAGTTGCAGGTGGGGGAAAAGGAAAAAGAGCCATATACTTAAAAAACATAGCAAACAAAGCGTGTTAATACTGGGTGCCGGATGTCTAGACATTGTGTTTAGATTAAGCTAATTTCTAATCAAAAATAAGATTAGAAACAAAGATTTATGAGAAAATCTCTGCTTCATTTAAGCACTTAATAAAGATCTTCAGGCCAGAAATTAAGGTCATTATTTAAGAATCTCTTGCCAGAAATAAAGAACTTTTGGCTCTTTTCAAATACCTAGTTTTATGTTTGATTTACGTGTTATTACGGCTAAATGCGTGATGTTACGCTGTACAGTATGAAGAACAAATCTGTTCACAGTTGTCGATTTGTTCACCACGCCAAATTTCATTGCATTATGACAACGTTAAAGACGCTTTTCGAAATTAAATTTGAAAGGGGGGGAACTGGAAAAGAGCCGAAATTTTTTCGATACAGGGGCTCTTTTTAACTCCCCTATCATTTTAACTGTTTTAAATTTAGACATGCAGAACAAACTAACTATTGTGAACTTATTTGTTTTTCATACCTTACATCGTAAATCAAGCATTCAGCCATAGTTACGCGTTAGACAACTGAAAAAAAACGGAAAAATTGAACTATGGGGATGAGTGAAAAACAGCCGATACGGGTATAGTGAGGCTGACTGAGGCGAGCAATCCGAGAAAGCATTACCCGTTCGCGAATAATGAGCAATTGTTTTTTACGACTCACAGGACTTTTCAGCTTTACTCAGTTAGACTCAGAAAACGCCTTGAAACAACTGAGTTTATTTAAATTTAAATTTCAGTGTCTCTTTTTTCGTAGTTCTCGAAAACATCAGTTTTTTGACGTTGAGCAAGCTCGATATTTTTGGAGAAATATATAAGATAATCGACATAATCGACATGTCAAAATTGATCATAATTTGACCATTTTTGAAAACTTTGTTACTAAGAATATGGCAAAATTAGATTGACAATGTTTTTTGTTTGAAAAACAATTAGCTTCAAAACATGATTTTGCCATTTAATCTCTGATATCTGCGACTATTATGGCATTCTAGTCGTCAAAAATACTTGTGCTGTTTTAAATTTGTTGAAGTTACGTGAGCTAACTTGAAAATAAATAACCAGTCAATAAATAAGAGTTTTTCTACCATAGTCTATCAATGAGCATAGCAGCAACCGAAAGTGCTCATTAATAATTTGTTTTATGTTAAATTTGTTTAATTTGTTTAATTTGTTTTATGGGAGATGTGGATTAGCTCCTTATAAATGTTTTGAAAACAACTTTTGGTCGCTCTTTGGCTGTTTTCTTCTCACCTCTCATTAGTATTAGTTGTTTGGGGCTCATTTCCAGTTTCCCACCCCCCTCGTAAAATTACAAAAATAAAAAATTCAAAAATTGTTCACATGGCATTTTGCATGTTAAAAATGCTGTAAAAATTTGTTCACGTGTTCACGCTCACACGTTTTAACAGAGTTTATAACATGAAAAGTCATTTTAAATAGACTTTCACATATTGAATTTCAGAAAAAATCAGAGGGGGGAATGGAAAAGAGCCTTTTTTGGTCTAAAGAGTAGTTTAGCAGTATCTTACTTCGCATTTATATAAGTATCAGCCTTAGGAATTCGTATGCCCCTTTTTCAGTAAATTTCTGCCCATGTGAGCAAGAGTTTACAAAAAGTTACGCTTTTTTGTAAAAAAAAAACTTTTCTCAATATGCCTTGAATACTTGAGTGATGATTTGCATGTCAATTTTTTTACAAAGAAAATAACTCAAGAAAAAAACATCGGACGCTTTTCAAAATTAAATTTGAAAGAGGGGGCTGGAAAAGAGCCGAATTTTTTCGAAACAGGGGCTCTTTTTAACTCCCCTAACATTTTAACTGTTTTAAATTTAGACATGCAGAACAAACTAACTATTGTGAACACATTTGTTTTTCATACCTTACATCGTAAATCAAGCATTCAGCCATAGTTACGCGTTAGACAACTGAAAAAAACTGAAAAATTGAACTATGGGGATGAGTGAAAAACAGCCGATACGGGTATAGTGAGGCTGACTGAGGCGAGCAATCCGAGAAAGCATTACCCGTTCGCGAATAATGAGCAATTGTTTTTTACGACTCACAGGACTTTTCAGCTTTACTCAGTTAGACTCAGAAAACGCCTTGAAACAACTGAGTTTATTTAAATTTAAATTTCAGTGTCTCTTTTTTCGTAGTTCTCGAAAACATCAGTTTTTTGACGTTGAGCAAGCTCGATATTTTTGGAGAAATATATTAGATAATCGACATATCAAAATTGATCATAATTTGACCATTTTTGAAAACTTTATTACTAAGAATATGGCAAAATTAGATTGACAATGTTTTTTGTTTGAAAAATGATTAGCTTCAAAACATGATTTTGCCATTTAACCTCTGATATCTGCGACTATTATGGCATTCTAGCCGTCAAAAATACTTGTGCTGTTTTAAATTTGTTGAAGTTACGTGAGCTAACTTGAAAATAAATAACCAGTCTATAAATAAGAGTTTTTCTACCATCGTCTATCAATGAGCATAGCAGCAACCGAAAGTGCTCATTAATAATTTGTTTTATGTTTAATTTGTTTAATTTGTTTAATTTGTTTTATGGGAGATGTGGATTAGCTCCTTATAAATGTTTTGAAAACAACTTTTGGTCGCTCTTTGGCTGTTTTCTTCTCACCTCTCATTAGTATCAGTTGTTTGGGGCTCATTTCCAGTTTCCCACCCCCCTCGTAAAAATACAAAACAAAAAAATTCAAAAATTGTTCACATGGCATTTTGCATGTTAAAAATGCTGTACAAATTTGTTCACGTGTTCACGCTCACACGTTTTAACAGAGTTTATAACATGAAAAGTCATTTTAAATAGACTTTCACATATTGAATTTCAGAAAATATCAAAGGGGGGGGACTGGAAAAGAGCCTTTTTTGGTCTAAAGAGTAGTTTAGCAGTATCTTACTTCGCATTTATATAAGTATCAGCCTTAGGAATTCATATGCCCCTTTTTCAGTAAATTTCTGCCCATGTGAGCAAGAGTTTACAAAAAGTTACGCTTTTTTGTAAAAAAAAAACTTTTTCTCAATATGCCTTGAATACTTGAGTGATGATTTGCATGTCAATTTTTTTTACAAAGAAAATAACTCAAGAAAAAAACATCGGACGACTTTGGATAGAAGGGAGAAATTAAGAACTTCGAGAACTTTGGTAAAACGTTTGTTCCTGTTAATGAATTCGGACATGACCAGCTCTTTTCCACTCCCCCTATCCCGAAAAAAAAATTACAGCATAACTCTGTTGTCAATTGCCGTGCAAACAGTTTTCAAACAATTTTAAGTTAAGTGTGGGAAACCGAAAAACTGAAAACAAGCCAATAGTTTTTAAGTTAGCAACTTGGGTGTTTTTTTTGTAATTTTGAGTGGGAGCTTTTGTTAACGTTAGTGTAAGAAGCACGTTTGCAGTCCCCCACGACTCGACTTTCTCAGACTTGATTAAAACGGTTCGAATGTTCCCCTTGACCTTTCAATTACAATCTTTAAACAAAATCTTACATCATAACATCACGTGTGTAGCCAAAATATTGCGTAACAGATAACACAGAAGTAAAAATCAAAAAATTCAAAGGTGGGGTGGGGACAACATTCTGACGTTGATGTTCGAAAAAGCAAAAATCAAAAGAACAGATTTTTTTATTGCTTCAGTATGAACAGTTTTTTAACAGATTCAAGTTGTAACTTCACGAAGGGAATGGAAAACTGAAATGGAGACGTGTAAAAGAAAGGTGGAAAAACTAACTTGCCAACTGCAGTTTCAGAAGTTTGGTGCTTTTTCACCCGAGTATAAAAGTTTTTTTTTTTTTGCAAATATGTCTTTTATAAGTCACGTGCTTGTTTTGATTTTTAGCGGGGCTGTTTTCCAGAATGCAATTTGCATGGAATTGAGGGCTCTTTTTCCTTCCCCCCCCACCTGCAAATTTTTACATGTAAATTTGTTGACCACATTGTCCGATTATTATGAAAATTTGGCACTTTTTCCTCCAACCCCCCCCCCCCCCCACCTCACATAAGCGTCAATTTTATGGTGTAACGAGGGGTTTTACAAGGTTAATTATGAAGATCAAAAATGTTTGTCATGGTCCAACTAGTTCGCATGCCAATTTTTGCAACATTCGGATAAAGTGAACAAAACTTCACTTGTAAAGTTTTGCTGGTGGGGGGGGGGGGGGGGGGGTTGAAGGAAAAAGAGCCGAAAATTTACACTAAGGCTAATACACTAGACTAATAGGGCCACGACAAACATATTTGGTCTTCATACTCAACCTCGTAGAACCACTCGTTACACTAATATATTGAAGATTGAAGCTCGTGTGAGGTGGGGGGGGGGTTAGGTTGGGGAAGGAAAAAGAGCCGAATTGGGTAACCAAAAATCATGCCTTTTTTCTAAAATAATTGTCTTGAGTTGGTATTCTGAGGGTCCAATTACGAAGTTTCTTGTTGGATACGTTGATGGAAAGCCTTAATCTCTAGTTGAACGATACAAACCAACGAGTTAGCTACTCTTTTCCAGGCCCCCCTCAACTCTCAACTGTTCTTCTCCAATGTACTCTTAAAAAATATTTTGGTTGAATGCATTTATTATGTTGAAAATGAGAAGGAAAACAAAATAATTGAAATAGATCTGAGCTCTTTTTCCTTTTCCCCCCACCTGCATATTTTTATAATTAAAACTATTGTTCACATTGCTCGATTGTCATGAAAATTTGCATTCAGATAAATTAAGCCATGAAAAACATATTTGGTCTTCATAATCAACTTGTAAAACTACTCGTTAGACCATAAAATTGATGCTTGTGTGAGGTGGGTTGGGGGAAAGGAAAAAGAGCCATTTGAATTGCTAGAATTACTAGGTGAGTTTTATTTTTGTTTTAAGTGTTATTACGGCTAAAAGCGTGATGTCACGATGTAAAGTATGGAGAAAAAATCTGTTCACAGTTGCCGTTTTGTTCACCACGACAAATTTCATTGCATTATGACATTTAAAAAAAAAAATTCAAATTTGTTTTGAAAAGGTTGGGGGAAACTGGAGGAAAAAAGCTCATAGTTGTAAGACTGCACCATGAAAATGATACTTATGTGAGCTGAAATAGAAGTCTATTTAAAAAATTTATTGTTGATTTTTGAACGTCTTAAGGAAATCAAAACTGGCCGTTTTTGTTACAGTAACTCTCATAAAAAATTTCCTCTGTAAAGGAATTTTTTACAAGAGATTTGTTCTAGAAAGCACTTTTATGAATGCTTCGAAGATTTACAGTTCTGTTTTCCAAAAATCTTGTCATTGTGATTTTACTTCTAATTTGAAATCAATCCTCCCGCTAAAAACATCTTGTAAGTAATTGTCTGAAAAACCTCTGGTTTAACGATTTCTGGAAGACTTAGCGGGGTTTCTAATGGTAAAAATTTGAACATGTGAAATTTGATGAGCACTTTAGAAGCTCTGAAAGCCTTAGTTTTTCCCCAATTCAGTTTTGAAGAATAAAGTAGATTGAATAAATAATTTTTGATTTTTGGCGAGTACAGTATTTTTATTATAGTTACATGGGAAAAATAAACCTGCGGTATGTTCTAACAATCTATTCGCATTTAAATTGAAAAAAAAAAATGCACAGTTTTTATGATTGGAACATAGAATCCGTTAGAAAATGAATTATGTCATCATACGAGTTACTCATTAACACGGGGAAGGAAAAAGAGCCGAATTGGGTAACCAAAAATCATGCCTTTTTTCTAAAATAATTGTCTTGAGTTGGTATTCTGAGGGTCCAATTACGAAGTTTCTTGTTGGATACGTTGATGGAAAGCCTTAATCTCTAGTTGAACGATACAAACCAACGAGTTAGCTACTCTTTTCCAGGCCCCCCTCAACTCTCAACTGTTCTTCTCCAATGTACTCTTAAAAAATATTTTGGTTGAATGCATTTATTATGTTGAAAATGAGAAGGAAAACAAAATAATTGAAATAGATCTGAGCTCTTTTTCCTTTTCCCCCCACCTGCATATTTTTATAATTAAAACTATTGTTCACATTGCTCGATTGTCATGAAAATTTGCATTCAGATAAATTAAGCCATGAAAAACATATTTGGTCTTCATAATCAACTTGTAAAACTACTCGTTAGACCATAAA
This sequence comes from Symsagittifera roscoffensis, assembly GCF_963678635.1. NCBI lineage: Eukaryota > Metazoa > Xenacoelomorpha > Acoela > Convolutidae > Symsagittifera > Symsagittifera roscoffensis. Next base: position 28,796,391 of record NC_087069.1, on the reverse strand, counting down.
AATGATGCTTGTGTGAGGTGGGTTGGGGGAAAGGAAAAAGAGCATACTTGTGAGTTTTATTTTTGTTTTAAGTGTTATTACGGCTAAAAGCGTGATGTCACGATGTAAAGTATGGAGAAAAAATCTGTTCACAGTTGCCGTTTTGTTCACCACGACAAATTTCATTGCATTATGACATTTAAAAAAAAATTTCAAATTTGTTTTGAAAGGGTTGGGGGAAACTGGAGGAAAAAAGCTCATAGTTGTAAGACTGCACCATGAAAATGATACTTATGTGAGCTGAAATAGAAGTCTATTTAAAAAATTTATTGTTGGTTTTTGAACGTCTTAAGGAAATCAAAACTGGCCGTTTTTGTTACAGTAACTCTCATAAAAAATTTCCTCTGTAAAGGAATTTTTTACAAGAGATTTGTTCTAGAAAGCACTTTTATGAATGCTTCGAAGATTTACAGTTCTGTTTTCCAAAAATCTTGTCATTGTGATTTTACTTCTAATTTGAAATCAATCCTCCCGCTAAAAACATCTTGTAAGTAATTGTCTGAAAAACCTCTGGTTTAACGATTTCTGGAAGACTTAGCGGGGTTTCTAATGGTAAAAATTTGAACATGTGAAATTTGATGAGCACTTTAGAAGCTCTGAAAGCCTTAGTTTTTCCCCAATTCAGTTTTGAAGAATAAAGTAGATTGAATAAATAATTTTTGATTTTTGGCGAGTACAGTATTTTTATTATAGTTACATGGGAAAAATAAACCTGCGGTATGTTCTAACAATCTATTCGCATTTAAATTGAAAAAAAAAATGCACAGTTTTTATGATTGGAACATAGAATCCGTTAGAAAATGAATTATGTCATCATACGAGTTACTCATTAACACAGTAAAAAAACTGGTTTCAACTCAGCCATAGTCACTTATACCATACTCTATAAAATGTGTATGAGGTTTTGAACAGTATTCTCTGAAGATGGTCCAAATGACTTTTTGAAAAAGTAAACATCCGTTTTGGTTTAAAACTCTGTTGCAGTAATTTTTCATCTGATTTTCAATTTTCAATCATTGATCGAGATGCAAAGCTAATCCTTTCACATAAGTGGCTTTAGATACCGGGCAATCATAATTTTTGATTTGATTTTGTTTTGTGAAGAATATGAAAAAACTGTAAGTTATATGTTTATGATATCATCTGATTAAATTAATTTACTTTTATCCTTCTGGACTTTTCTGAAAAACTTCATACATTAGGAACTTTATAAATCTTATTATTTTTGTAGAAGCTAAAAAGAGGACATCAAAATGATCTAATTTTAAGAAATATATAATTTTTTGGAATTTTTATTATCTAAAACACAACATTGATCAATATGTTTGATTTGAGTTTCCAACATCGCCTTTTTTGCCCATGCAGTGAAGCACATATAGGTACTTTCTAGAATTAACAGTTTTAAAAGCATTAATTAAATGAATAATTACATTGCAACACTTGAAACGATTGTCAGTATTGTTTCTTGTTGCTTCAGACAATTGTGAAACTAATTGTGCTGATGAGCAGTTTTTTCAGAAAGCAAAACTAAAACTGCACAAAACTTGGTTTTCAACAATGAAAGACATACTCGTAGTGATAGACGATAGCATTTTCTTCGAAATTTTACTAAGGACAGACGGAGGAGATGGACAACAATTTTTGATATCAATTTTATGTCATAAGAATTATAAATAAGCAAAACTTTTATTGTTTTGAATAACTCTGGAATAAACTTTTTTGAAAAACGAAAAAACTTTCTGATGTTATGTGGCTGAAGTTTTTTTGAACTGGGCTGTTATTTTCATCAACAACTTTGAGCTTGATTTTTTCATCGAATTAAATAACTTGAAAGCTTTGTAGTTTCAGCTGGGAAAAGAAACAAAGAAAAAATTCAAAAGCTTTGTTTGTTTGTCCATTTTTTTCCAATTATTTAGAAAACTCCTTATTCGAAACTGCATTGAGATCGCAATCACGATTTTTTATTTTGGTTCTTGCAGATTTTTGATAAAATGATAGAAAAAATTTTCAGGAATAGTTTTTGGAGTTTTTCTCGAAAACATTTTTAGTCTGCAACATGTTCATTTGTCTAGTTACGCACAGGTTTGCAGCACAGCAGTAATTTTGCCATTGTTTTTGGTTTTCTTGTTTTGTTTGCGCAATTTGTGTGTTTTTGTGAACAATAATTCTGAGTGAACTCTTCAACCAAGGATTATTTAACTGTTAAACCATACTTTTTTGATTTCAAATGAAAATGCACTGAAGAAGTAGGCTCATTCTGCTCATTTCATAATGAAAAACACAACAGACTCGGTTTGAAATTCAAAAATTATTGCTAGAAAATTGGAACAACATAAAACGTATCAGGCAAAAACTGGGATTGATCAACTGTTGAGTTGGGGGTTTTTGATTTTTACAAAGAAACCATATTCAGTTCACTCAATTGAATTAACAGAAATTCAAATGAAATCCAATTTTGTACAAATTTCCAGTTTTAAAAATGTTAAGTGCAGTCTTCTGATTGTTAAGAATTTTACGTTCTCTCGGGTTTTGCTCAAATTTGAGTTTTGTAAAGGATGCGACCTAGGCAGGATGCGAAGTTACGCCAAATCCGCCAGATCATTCGAACAATTAAGTGCGTGTAGGCTCGTTTATTCTGCCCTTATACTAGTTTTTATATACTTTCAAATTGATGCTATGTAGCTTTATCATCCTCCGCCCCCGGAAGAGCGAGAAACGGTACGTGCTTATTTAGAGGTCGAGTGTAGTTTCCAGAGACGGTCTTAAGGTTTGCGGAACGGGCGACGTTGTCTCTCCCTTAGTTTGGTGACATTACACGCCATAGTGGGTAATGACCCATAGGGCTAGTCGAATCAAATAACCACTATAATTCTCCTCTTCATAAATTATCTTCGGGAAGAGCATGTCATCTAACAATTTTAGTGAGCGTCAAGACGAATTCACGTTTTTCATTGTTTGTGTGGTACTGCTCACGGGCATAGTGTTTAGAGAGAGAGTATTTTACGCTCGATCTTAGAGATCGAAACGTCAGACTGAGTCTACCAAACACAAACTGATTCTGCGTCAAAGCCTCAAGACTATCTGGGTAGTCGGAAACAGCATTGAGCGGACGGTGTTAAGTGATCTTTCAGCTAGGCACATGGCGGTGTTCAAAATCTCGTCGGTCAATTTTCTTGACCCTAAGATTGCATGAAACAAGCGCTTACAAACGCGCGCCCTTTTCTCTTTTGCTCCATGTTGATGCTTTGTACTAGCTGGAGTATACTTCCACTTAATGCCTTCGTGCATGAGCGATAATGGAGCTTCTGCGTTCCAAATTTTGATGCACAGAAGAAGCTCTTCTTCGGCTCCTACAAAGTTCGTTCCATTGTCCGGCCAAATTCACGATGGTGTTTCTAGCCTAGAAATAAAGCACTCGATAGCCATCACATATGAATTTTTGTCTATAGATTGAACCAACTCAAAATGATATGCGCTATACAATAAAGAAGTCAAAAGAAAACCCAAGCGTTTCTCGGAGGATTGACGAATGGTTACATAAAATGATCCAATAGATTCGACCTCGCAGTTTGAAAATGGCGGCTGGCGGTTACCTGAACGCTCCACGAGAAGGTCATACTTCATTGGAGTAAAAGTTTTGCAACCCCATGTGCCTGTCATCAGCAAATAATCAAGAAACATGTATTCATATTATTAAGGTTGAGTGAAAAAAAGGAAAAAGCACTGATTGCTAATAAACTATTATAGATGTTTTGACAATTTTCGTGTCTTACCAAACATAGCAGAAACGATTTTTGAGATAAATGAGGTTGGTTCAATTTTCCAACAACTTCCCTGATGTCTGTTCAGGGAAGCTTACTTGATTAGAAATAATTAGTGAGTATGGTATCTAGAGCTCTACTTATAACACGAAAAACGCCGCAAACGCAGTAATTTGGCTGCAGTAAACGTTTTATTGGCTGCAGTAAACGTTTTTCGTAATAATCCCATGCTTGGTCACCATTCCCCATTGAAATCGATTAAGCCAGAAATTCCATAGCATGGGTGGTTCTGATATTTCTGGAGGCCAAAACGATTTTATTCTAAAAGAGTTCAATCAGCGCCATGCTAACTTGTTAAGAGGTTGTTTTTCGGACTGTAATTTTCATGTTATAGGTTGAAGAATGGTATAGAACTGTATATCAAACGTTAGTGGGAGACAATGAAAAAGAGGTCAACCAAAGGTGACAGCCAACTCCGAAGGTTAAATATTTTTTAGCATCAGAATCTTAACAATTTAAAATGGAGTGAACTAGTTTAATCACTGTCACAATTCATGTTAGATTGTCTTTTTTATTGAGGAAGATCAATCTCCATTTTCTAAGCTACTCCATTAATGAGTTATTTTTCGATAACTTTTGTTAGGGCATCAAATCTTTCTGAATTGATTTTGTTCCTGCAGAGTTGCAAACCTTGAGGTTAATAACTTTTTGCAAGATATACCGGGTTGACCATGCTACAAAAAATTTCACTATTTTAGAAATTCGTATAAGAATTGTAGGAAAATTCCCCTGTCTTAAAACTTTCTTTAAAATTTTTGAAAAGTGACTTTTTTTAAAACTAAATAGAACTTTTGAGTCATTTACTTCAAAAAAAGTTTTTGACTAATTTTTATTGATTCAAACTTTTCCAAACTAGTTTTAAGAAAAAAAAATTACACGTTCTCAAAGATTTTTGCGTGCAAAATTTTCAAACTCTTGCATATACCATAGTCCACTTTTCACACGAAAGAATAAAGGATCACAACGAAATTGGTGAAAGCAGATTTTATACTTTTCAGTTTTAGGTTTTAACATATTACCTAAAGCTGTCTAAGAAAAGATGTCACTTTTTTAAACTCGTAGCCATTAACAAAAAATGCATTTTATGCTATAGTTTTTTGTGGATTTCAATTTTTATGTTACCTGTCTTCTGTTAAAACGTAGATTAATATGCAGTTTCAATGCCGTTGAACCTGTTGGTTTCCACATTGAAAAATGTTTTAGTTTTATGCGTTTCATGACGAGAAACAAAACAAATTACATGAAAAAAAATGAGTATCACGTAATTTCTTTTTTTGGGAAAAATGTCTATCAAACAATTCCATTGTAGGCAAAAAATGCTTATCATGCTTTTTTCCTACATTTTTTTAATATATAGCATTTTGTCAGAATCCGAAAAAACGTTCAATATCCCCTAACCAGAACCGAACAAGCTCTTTAATTCTGAAGAGAAATACTTAACTTCTAACTTATAATCTAAATATCGGACCAGAAAATCTTTTTGGAATGTTTTAATAGAGCAGGAACTTTCCTATAATTATCTCTTTCTTACCTTAGTTCTGCTCACAAATTAGATAAAATCCATGTTTTTCCTCGCTAGAAAAAAAAGGTACTTGTGGGCAGAATTTCCGGTAGAATGTCCTGTAGAATTTCCTCATCAAGCATGTGTTCACGATGCTACAACAACTGCACCACGATAACAACCTCCATTCTACACCAAAACAAGCACAAGGCTACAATTGGGATATCTGTAACTATATCCCCTTTTGCAAAAGGGGAGATTTTTTACTAGGTAAAAAAGTCTCATATGCTTAACCAGGGGCGGATTTAGGGGGGGCGGACGCCCCCTCCTCAGGGATTCGACCCCCTGCCGACCCAAAGGGTCCCCCCTTTGATACTTTTCTGAAATCCATTTTTGGCCGACCGACCTTAAAATTTTTCTAAAGGCGCCTTTGGCGCCAATATATACTAACTTTGAGGGGGAGCGCGCGCCAAAAAAAACGCGATTTTTTTTGTCAAAATTTTTCAAAAAGTGCCCAAAAACGACTTTTTTTTTTACTGTTTTTTCAAAAATTTGCCTTCGGTGCATAAAATTTAGCCAAAATAGAGGCAAAACAGTGCTTTGGGAGAGCTCGAAAAATCAATTTGATTGACCTAAAAAAAAGGTCGTCAAATTTTAGGAAAATTTTTTGAAAATCCCCCCCCCCCCTCGACAAAATCCTAGATCCGCCCCTGTGCTTAACTATTGATTTATTTCTTTATAGGGAGGATCTTCGTTACTAGATACCCGAGGGGAGGGGGAGGGGGTGTACAGAGATCCTACAACTGCGCCGCAGTCTTTAACAGCAGCACCAGGAGAAAAGAAAGGAAACATGAAAATAATTTAAAAAACCCCAGTTTTTTTTTCTATTTCCAGTTACATATTCATGCATGATTTTTGATTTTCTGGCATTATGATGTCTGCGGAATATTTATGAAATGTAATTGTGCAAAATTTTTTTATTGGATTTTTGTGGCCTAAGAATTGATTATATTGTCAATATAATCGTTTACAGGGGATTTTTAAACATTGAAAATCATCGAATAAAGTCTCCTAGAAATCCATCTTCATGATTGGATGGGTCTTGAAAATCAATTACATGGGTTAAATTTTTTGCCGCTATAAACCATTATAGTCCCATAAAACTCCAGTGCGGGTCAATTCTGAGGGCAAACTATTTAATAAAAAAAAATAAAAATTATTAAAAAAACAACGATGAATAAGAAGTTGGTGAACTACTAGAAAAAAATAGGTTTCCTTTTGAAAAGTTTTCTCAAGCAGTCAAGCAGTCTAATATGCGATTTTTTAGAATGCATATTTATACAAAATCATTTTTCAAAATTAAAACTTGGCTAGATGGGAGATTCTACTTTTGTAATTTATATAAATTGTTTTGATATAAATCAGAAAACGAAACAAAAAAAAACTTAAATTTCTTTTCATTTTTTGAACTTTTTAAAATTAAAACCCTTTTCGTCGGTGTCAAAGGACAGTCCAAAAAATTGCCGTTTTTGCCGTTTTACTTGCAGCATTTTTCGTGCATCAAATTTGGTTCCATTTTTCTTCATCGCGAGCAAACACAAAAACACAGGTTATTAACATCCCATTGATTGAAAAGCCCCAGTGATTCCTACAGCTTGATTCTAATTGAGGATAATCAAAAAAAATATGTATTTATTTCAAAATATAACAAAAACACAAGCTTTTTGTGATTTTTAAAGAACTGAAAAAAAAATGGCAAAAATATCATATGGGAGTACGATAAGTCTACTTTTTGGAATGAAAATACGGATTTTTTAAGATCTTGTTTTTTTTTGTGATTATACTGGGTTGAAAAACTTGAGCAGAAGAATTTTTTCACTAGTAGTGGATATGATCAAGTGCAGATCGAGGAACTTCTCGAGGGGGGGCGGATTTTCAAAAAAAAAAAAGAAATTTTTCTCGGCTTCTTTTTTAGATCGACGAAATTGATTTTTTGAGCTCTCCCCAATGACTAAAAAAATCTTATATTGACAAAATTTTCTGCGCCGCAGGCAATTTTTTCGAAAAACAGTCCAAAAATAGCGTTTTTTTGGCGCGCGCTCCCCCTCAAAATACTTTGGCTCCAAAAGCTCCTTTAGAAAAATTTTAAGGTCAGTCATCCAAAAGCAGATATCTCAAATTAATCTTAAGGGGGGAACCTTTAAGGTCGGCAAGGGGTCGATTTTTTTGTGGTTGGGGGGTGTACGTACAAACCCTAAACCGGCTACTGGATATGATACTAAAATTTATTTGGTTCCCTGACCAATCACATCCCAAATTTTTTCAATTTTCAAGACGGTTCACCTGTAATTTTGATTTATGTGTGCTTATCATGTTGCAAAAGCATTTTTACGACTCCAACTGACAAACATAAAATTCCAGTGAAATCAAGCTATCTGGCTGAGTTAATAGAAAGTATATTTTGTTCGAAAGTACTCATTATTTAGCGACAAAACCTTTTTTTGAGTCAGCATAAAATTATTGTTTTTTTTTTCTAGAAAAAAAAAACAACTTTACCATGAAAAAGTTTTAGAAATTGAAACAGTATCAATTTAACTTGCGCTAGCGCTCACATTTGGAACTTCATGCAGTGATATTTTGTTGCATATAACTCATGTTTTGAAACTCGTGTACGTGATGATAAAGCTTAACTCTGTCTAAGTAGTATTGAGAATGATTTTCAGAACCAAAAAATATCAGTACAACACTTTTTTTCTTCAGTTATTGCTATGCATACAACTGAATAAGCTTAACAGGGCCAATTAAATTATCTGTGGTTTTTTAGAATTGAAACAAAAACGTGGCAAAATTATCACATGGGAGTACGACAAACCTACTTGTTTTTTGGAACAAAATAACAGATTTTTTAATAAACATTTTTGTGATTATTCTGGGTGAATAAGTTTGAGCTGAGGAAATGATACTAAAATTTATTTGGTTCGTTTTAGCTACTAGTCTGGCCGAAAACCAAGAAAGGGCCATAATAAATGGCTACAATGCGCCACATCGCAAGTTCTTTGTCGTTCTCCAGATCTTCGACGATGCTCATCCTTCAGGCTATTACGGATGTGGTGGAACAATAATCAAGGAAAATTACATACTAACTGCAGCACATTGTCTCTACAATAGGAGTGGTAAGGAATGTGCCTATTAGCATGCGCGTAATTTGTTCAAATGAGGTGTTCAATAAGCTGAAAACTAATGTTCCTGAGTTTATCACGATAATAAAACCCTTTGATTGGTTAACTGCAATTTTGCACTGAGAGATAAGCTGTTCTAATAAGTCTCACATGTGCTCGAGTAACATCGCAACCTTATGTTTTTGTGTTTTTGATCTCTTTTGAACAGAACCAAACACAAAAACCCCGGGTTGAAGTCACAGAGAAAATCAGTACTTCTCCAGAAATGAATTAGTTAAGTATTAGTTCTTCATCAGATTCTGGCAAGTGCAATTGATCTCAGAAATAATCAAAACAGCAATTTTTTCCATTAAAACTAGCTTAAAATCTCGAAAATTACAAATTTTGGCGCTTTGGCACAAACGTGTTTTCAATGAACTTATTCGGCTGGGCTGATTTTACTGTTACACTTGCGAGAGCAAGTGTCTTGTAATTCGGATCTAGACTTTCCCTTAAAATTGTTTCTTTCATTTTTGCAATAAGTTGATGATGATGATGGCTCACCAGGTTAATCAAGTTGTGCGTTTTTACCGATTATCTTGAACAAATTTTGAGAGTTCTGAAACATTTTGTTGATAGTTGGCATTATTGCGTCAAAAATCGAAAATAGAAGGAATCTTGAAGACAAAAAACAAAAATTGCAAAAACCTTAAAGGTTTTTCCCCAAGGTTTTTTAAATCCGGAGTTTGCAATCGCTTAAAAACAAGAGGCTACGAAATATGTAAGACTTAAAAATCATTTTTTTTAAAGTATAAAGTAAAGCATGAAATACCTAACTTAAAAATCATCAGAACTTAATTCAATTTTTGTCCCCAAATTTTTCAAAAAAAACTCCTGATGATATTTAGAAAAATAAATAGGTCAATTAACTGAGGTAATAACCTAAGAATAACCAATGACAGAAAAAACTTATGAGAATTAAACTAACATGAATCATGAATCAGTTAATTTATGTCATGTACCGTCAATGTGTTCAGCTCAAATGTCGGCCGGACATGTACCCGTGACATGTATCCCCCGCACCGGATTTCCATGGATAAAAAACAAATATATTGAGTTTTCGTGGCCTGTCTCAGTAAGTTTCCAAAATATTCCGTTATAACCGATTGAAAACGTATTATAAGGATTTTTTTTCTTATCAATAAAGTCCGAAACTATTCGATTATAATCGATTAAGATCGACTATTTTTTCATAGAAGCAAAATTTTCGCAGCAAAATGATCCATGTTCAATTGATTATAAATGATTATAAGGTTAAGCGCATTTCTTAGATTAATTTTCAGATTAACTGTTACCGATGGTAGTAACCTAATTCGGATTAAGTTCGCTTTAATTTATTTTTATTTAGGTTTCTTTTTCACATTTTTCAATTTCAAATTTTCAAATTTAAGTTTTTTGCAACGTGAGAAAATTTGTGAAACCACTCAGCTCTTTGAGTAATCAAAATTAACCATTCCTAAGGAAAATGGAGACAAGATCCTAAAACATGACAAAATATGGCTAACTATATTCGTAATTTTATTTTTACCCTGGAAAGTTTATCCCCCTAGAACAAAAAAAAACCTGAAACGTTTATCCTCCATTTTGTGACTGACCTAGTTTATCCTTCTAATTAATCGGCAATTGATTTTCTCGGAAACTATTATTTGAATTTTTTGGTCGGGGCTGGCAGCTATTATGGCAAATGGTTTTCGTAAGCAGAGAAGATTGTTATTTGAATTCTATTTTACTGGGGGGCTTGAATTATGCATCCTATGATTTTTTTTGTTTGTTAAAACCATTTACCATTTTTTCTGCCCATCCCGACCAAGATGATTTCAGCTGCATATCAAATCGCAGAGCGGAATTTTTTGATTTTTTTTTGCAACGTGAGAAAAAATTTGTGAACCCACTCAGCGCTTCGAGTAATCAATTTCTATTAACTCTAGTCTGATTGCATCAACTACAAAAAAGAATATTTCTAATCACCATATTTTAGTTCTACAACACTAGGGAAATCAATATAGTTAGTTTACTTTTTTTGAAAGTCTTCGTGTGGTTTAAAAACATACGAAAACCAAAAAATTGCAACCAATCCTTCCCAGCATACCAAAAAAGAAAAACAAATAACAAAATCATCCGAGTCTGTTTCGATTTGTGGAAAAAAAACATGAAAAAACAAGTTTTGACGAAATTTCTTCTGTTGAGGGTGCATCTTTTTTTAGTTTTTCCATACTTTTACCAAAAGTTACCGTGTTTCCAGGCAAATTTATCTGTTCACTCCTTATAATTACTAACGCTAACATGATTTATTTTGAGAAAACCGCACTTTAATTTGTTTTCAGCTCATTTTAGCATCGAGGAAAAAAATACAAATTTTAAATAAAAAAATTTTTTTGCAGTCTTTTTCGTCAAAGAAAAACTTTTTCCGGACAAACTCACCTGTTTAAGCCCTGTAGCTCTCAATGCTAATTCTGTAAAGCTAAATTTATAAGTTTTTTTGCTAAAAAATCAGTGTTTTCACGTAATTTCTAGCTCAGTTCTTAAATTTTACGGCTATTTGAATAGCTTTTCCGTTTTTAACGACACATCACAAAACTTTAATATCAAATCGAAGTTTTGTAAAAAATTTTCCAGTTACGTTTCAGCAATGCTAAAAGTCTAAAACAGCGCTGGCAAACTTTTTTCTGCTCAATCGTTTAGTCAGGTGAAAAACAGAGTAAAATACTAATTTTACTCTGATACAGGAATTAATTTTGTTTTACTTTTGTTGTTTTACTTAAACAGTAGTGATATCCTATGTGACTTCAACCCGGCAAACAAAGCTACTTATGAGTGTTTTGACTACCCTGCTTTTGAAGTTTTTTCTAGTATGGAAAATCAATGAACGTTTTTAATATAGATTATGTGTCGTTTTTTTGCAGAAGCCTTGGTGGATCATAGAACTGTAATTCTTTTCCAAGAGAATATGTTTTTTTTGAACCTTTTCCGCAAAAAACACTAGCATTTTGAATTTACACAAAATTCAGCGCTTGAAGTCTTGGCGAATATTTTAGGGCCTTTCTACGCGCTAGTCGGTCCTACTACACAATCTAATTGGCAAACGGAAGCTAGGAAGATTGAAGGAAAAGCAATTATTCACAGCTGGTTTGTTCAACTACATTTTTTTTATTATCTTTTCATTCCTTTGTTTGGTTTGTTTTTGTTATGCTTAATTCGCTATCCAATTTGAAACAAAATAAGCAATAGCAAAATGGACATTTTTTCTAGAATAAATTTTTCTCTGTTTTGAACTATTATAAAAAGAGGGCTTTATTTCATATGACATAACTAATACTTATGTTGCATTCAGTTCGAATATTGCAAAAAAAGTTACAAAGTTACAGGTTCGGTTTGAAAAACTGTCGAGTTGGCATCTCCCTTATAAAAATCGAGAATTAGCATGAGAGATTCTTGTGAAAAATATAACTTTGCTGTAATCTGATTGGTTCAAATTTTTGAGTGATGGGACTTGAAAAATGTGTTCTCGATTTGTTTCAGCTTCGGTCCTCATGAAATAGGGATTACAAATGATATTGCGCTCTTAAAACTGGAAGAAACAGTGAGTTCGTCTCTTTCGATACCGCTCTGCCAAAAGTCGTACAAAGACTCTGGATACCCGCTGGCAGTTTGTGGATTAGGTCGAACCCAGTTCAGTCCAGCGAAACACCCCAAGGTTCTTCAAGAAGCCATCATGATGGAAACGACATCCGATCGTTGTGAACTGGATGGATCAAAACAAATTTGTTTGATCCCACAGCCCGGAAGAGACCAGAGTGCATGTAGGGGGGACAGTGGCGGCCCGGTGTTTCCACTTTCGAAAAGTGGCGACGCCATTTGTGTTTACGGGGTAGTGTCGTATGGTGACTTCGAATGCAAGAAGTTTGACGTCCACGCACGTGTCTCGAGTTACATCAATTGGATCGAGCAAAACACTTGTTGTTCTCAATCTGGTTTAAATTAAATTTTCTGTTAAAAAAAGCTAAGTTAAGAATAACTTTTTTGTGTAAATGGTTTTGTCACATTTTTTTTCTTCAAAATTTCATCTGCCTTGCAAGGGGCGAGTTGAACGCTTTGGCGCGCATTTTTAATAAGTTAATGTTGGCAAAAAACGAGTACTCGATTTGATTTCCTACTACATTGTCCACCAATTGTAATGAAAACTTCGAAAAAAAAATGTCTCAGCACTCCAACTCAATGGATGACGAAAAGGCAAATACTAACAAACAAAGTGACCGACAGTTCCAAGTGCGACAATCAACAAAAATCGTACTCAAAACTAACAGTAATAATTTAATTATTGATCCAAAAATACTGAGCGGAGGGAGATATGGATATTTTCCACATCTCCCTCCGCTCAGTATTTTTGGATCAATAATTATAGAGTTTTGATTCTGTGGTCAACCCTATCGGTGGGCATTTAGTTTTAAGTATTTTTTGACGGAACTATTGCGGTTTTCAATTTTCTTCTTCTTCCGCAGGTCTGACAAAGTCAGCAGTGTCGGTATCCATTCGGAAAGGTTTCCTTTAGAATTTTTCGACTTCATGTTTTATGAGCCTACATATAGGTTGTCCCGCTCAGCGATCCTTTGGAACAGTAGTTCCGCCCTCCTACTTGGCTTTTTGGTGGAGTCAGTTCCGCTTGCTGCAGTGCCCTCTGCGCCTGGTTCGCCCCCGTCTCTAGTGATCAGTTGATCTTCAGGCAGCTTCTTTGAGCTGATGATGTTCTGCGCCTCGTACTGCGCGGCCGATTCGATGGTTCCAGTTAGTCTTTGCTGGGTGAGTCATTCGAGCCGCCCGTGGAGCTTCACTATCTGAACATGCAAATTGCCATATACTTTATCCGTTTAGTGTCTGTAGCGACGGTTCATTGATTGGATTTTTTAAGACTGTGTTCATTTCTAGCCTGTGGTGTTTTAAAGTACAGTAAGTTGTGGATGGCGACAGAAAAACTTATTCAGTTTCTGTAAACCGATTTTCATAGTTGCAGAAAATTGATGAATTTGAAAGGACTTTCGGTGAATTTGAAAGGTTATAAGTAAGTCAAACTCAATAATAGCTCCAACTACAGTTTTCGTCTTTTCGGTCGTTGCACTTCAAAATAAAGTACGCGCCTTCTTTATGGTCGACGTCTCAGCGCATGTACTTCCGCCACATCTGACAGCGACTTTTCGAACGGCGGAACTTTTTTAACGTACGTAGCATTTGGGGAAAATATTAGGGTACTGAGCGCACGTTTCAACATATCTTGTAAGTTTGCATGTCCCTTTTCCCTTGCTTATGTTAGGACTACATATTTCAAACTACTTTTAACTTGTGGCCCTATGATCTTATATGGGAGAGTGAACAATGCCTCCGGCATTACAAAACGCTTTTACCACCTTTGATGTGGAGCTGGACCCTTGCTCAGTAAAAGTCTTCCGCGGTAATCCGTGATTTGAGATGCTTTTTTGATGAATTTACAAACTTTTCCTCTTATTGCACATATATATATAGATAGAAAACAACCTACTGGCAGGCGTAGAAAACAACCTACTGCTAACAAAAAATATATAATTCCGATTGGTTTAAGCTTTTAATCGGGCCCCAAAAACCTAGTAGTTTAAGTTTGCATGATTCTAAAAACTCTCCAAAATCAACTTTAGCGGACACAGCTTTTAACCTGCGCTAATTTCCTGTTAAGTCAAATCCGCTAGGTGTGGCAGCCAAGTTCTTGTGGAATTAGTGGAAACACATATCTTGCATCGCAAAAACATATTTGCCTTCCCGTGGTGACAATAAATAGTCTGCTAAAAACCGCGGCACTATGTGGATTTGGAATTGCGGGCCGCATATCCACCTGCAGGCGTTTTTTTTTACCTTAAAAATCGCTCAAGGGCTGCCACAGATAAGCCTACATCTCGTACTCTTCTCGAGATCTGGATCATTCTTCTCGAGATCTGGATCTGGTAAAAATCAAGTCCCTGATTGCCTCCAGTTGCTTGTCGGCTTCGTATTTGATTTCTATCACCTTCAAATTGTAAAAATCAGGCAAAGACCGCTTTTTTTCACAAACTTACAATTACTCGGAACGGCAATCATCACTTTGTTCCTCGGGAACATCGGCGGTTAGATTTCACCTCTGATTTCTGGCGGTATTGATATCATAGTGTTTGTTTTCACACTGTTTGTTCCACCTGTCGCGCCGCCTTCAGGTTTGTGTTAATCCGCTTAATTACTGAGCTGCTCAGTATCTCTGGAAGGTGAAAACTAAACTTGTTCAGTTTCTTTAACAGGATGTAAGATTTTGATGAATTTGAAAAAAACTTATGATGGATTTATAAGAACAGAATTAACGAAAACTTCTCGGGTTCACGTCCATAGAAGAAAAATGCCTATCATACAGTTTTCATGTATGAAAATTATAGAATAGTCATTTCGTCATAGAAAAAAAATAAAATTTTCAAAAATCACCAAAAACGTGTCTGGGTAATTTTAAATAGATTTAAATAAGTATATCTATGATAGAGGGCACATTGGCAATCAAAAACATAATTTATTTTTGGTCAAAAAAATGCTTATCGTAAAGTTTTGATAAATGAAAATTGTATGATATGCATTTTTTTCATAAACGAAAAAAAATTTGAGGTAAAAAATTTTTAATTTTTTTTCGGCTGCAAATTTGCATTTGTGCTAAAATATAAAATTTACTAAAAAAAATTTGCATGCAAAAATTGACAATTTTGTGTTTATAACAGGCCTTTTTTCTCATTTTTTCTGGTATATATTTTCATGTGAAAATGTTAAATTTAACTTAACGCTAAAACCAACAAAAGACAGTTACACTCTGGGTTTTCTCAGGACAAAAAATCCTTGGTTAGTGTTTCGGTTGAAATACAAATTTTCGAAACAAAACTTTTTAGAATTTTCATTTATGGAAAAAATGCTCATCATACAATTGCACTCTGGGTATTCTCATGACAAAAAATCCTTGGTTAGTGTTTCGGTTGAAACACGAAATTTCGAAACAAAACTTTTCAGAGTTTTCATTTATGGAAAAAATACTCATCATACAATTGCACTCTGGGTTTTCTTATGACAAAAAATCCTTGGTTACTGTTTCGGTTGAAACACAAAATTTTGAAACAAAAATTTTTAGAATTTTCATTTATGGAAAAAATGCTCATCATACAATTGCAATCTGGGTTTTCTCATGACAAAAAATCCTTGGTTAGTGTTTCGGTTGAAACACGAAATTTCGAAACAAAACTTTTTAGAATTTTCATTTATGGAAAAAATGCTTATCATACAATTGCACTCTGGGTTTTCTCATGACAAAAAATCCTTGGTTAGTGTTTCGGTTGAAACACGAAATTTCGAAACAAAACTTTTCAGAGTTTTCATTTATGGAAAAAATACTCGTCATACAATTGCACTCTGGGTTTTCTCATGACAAAAAATTCTTGGTTAGTGTTTCGGTTGAAACATAAAATTTCGAAACAAAAGTTTTAGAGTTTTCATTTATCGAAAAAATGCTCGTCATACAATTGCACTCTGGGTTTTCTCATGACAAAAAATCCTTGGTTAGTGTTTCGGTTGAAACACAAAATTTCGAAACAAAACTTTTTAGAATTTTCATTTATGGAAAAAATGCTCATCATACAATTGCACTCTGGGTTTTCTCATGACAAAAAATCCTTGGTTAGTGTTTCGGTTGAAACACGAAATTTCGAAACAAAACTTTTCAGAGTTTTCATTTATGGAAAAAATACTCATCATACAATTGCACTCTGGGTTTTCTCATGACAAAAAATCCTTGGTTAGTGTTTCGGTTGAAATACAAAATTTCGAAACGAAAGTTTTTAGAATTTTCGTTTATGGAAAAAATGCTCATCATACATTTGCACTCTGGGTTTTCTCATGACAAAAATTTTTTGGTTAGTGTTTCGGTTGAAACACGAAATTTCGAAAAAAAAAATTTTAGAATTTTCTTTTATGGAAAAAATGCTCATCATACAATTGCACTCTGGGTTCTCTCATGACAAAAAATCCTTGGTTAGTGTTTCGGTTGAAACACGAAATTTCGAAACAAAAATTATTAGAATTTTCATTTATGGAAAAAATGCTCATCATACAATTTCATAGTATGAAAAAAATGCTTATCATGCAATTTCATATAAGAAAGAAATGCTTATCGTATATATAGCGTATTATGTTCATATATAGCACTTTTACGGTATGAAACTGAATGAAAGAGTATGTAAGCTTTTTTTTCATAAATGAAAATGTATGATAAGCATTTTTTGTTAACCCGGGTAAGAAACGGCTCCAACTACTAATTCGTTTTTTTTTCTCTTATGACAATTCGCGCCTTTCCAAATAGCCTACGTTTCAATTCATGTACTTCTGCCCATATTAGACCATGATTTTTCCTTGTGTTTGCATGCTGCACTCTAATTTGCTAAAACATTCATCTTAGTATTGATGATTGAACTATTTTCTTTGGGAATTTTTAGTTTGCAATTCCTATTTTCGCCATATCCTTGTGTTCAATTATGAAATCAAAACGAATTTTCCAGTCTATTGCTTATTCCAACGGCTAAACACTGTTTTTTTTTGGTTTCACAAAATGTTAAAACGCATTATATTTTATTACGACCGTAAGAGTTCCCGTGAAAATTTTACTCTGTCTCTTATTCTACTGCTTGCGCATAAGTCATAATCACTGCTTTTCTTCGCCATTAAGAAACAGTATGGTATTGAGATTGGTCTCCCTCCTTTTCCGCTGAGTTGCTCTAAAACACCCCCAAGCAATTGTTGCTTACATCGCACACGATGTTTATATCTTAAGATACGTCAAAAATTAAGATACTCATAGATACGGCTGGCTTGTTTAATCCATCGCTTCTTTTTTTTCCTGAATAGAGGCGTTGTGTCCAAACTTTTTTGCAAAAGTTTTCTCAATTTCAGGGCCAATTTTTTAATCAATTTTATCATGATACTCTCCATTTTTGTTTCCGAAGCCTTAACTTACTAAAATATTGCAATAAAGGTGTGCGCACATGAAAGTTTGTTTGAGGTGGACCCATGACGCAAGCCCCGTAGTGAAACCCTAGAGAGCGGTTGCGAACTATACGTTCCTGCGGATTCCCCCCTTCAAGAAAAAAGTTGCAAAACTTACTAGTTTAGACTTTCAGTGACAATTGCTCGTACGCATACGTAAGATATATGATAAAGAAAAATAACTCGCCGGCTTCCGTTGACTTAATCTTAGCCCGAGGAATTCCATTAGTTCTCATGATGTTGCTTTTTGACCCTGTTTTTACTTCTCTCATTTCTAACCCTAGTTTCAGCGATCTGCCTGTTTTCACCGTATTGACAACCGACGATAAGTTATACTTATTCCTAACTTTTTCCGAATTCTCGATGTGCCCTTGTTTCCCAGCTTAACTCCTAGGGACATCCACTTGGACTATTTCTTTGCAAATGAGGCCTTCGCCTTTCTGTTAAAATATTAATGGAACGGCTTATTAAAAGGTTCCTGCCAGTCAACGAGAGGCTTCTACATACCGCTACCTGCTCCGATCCGATTTAATTTGACC